>NC_091330.1:19275572-19278072 GCF_038502225.1 Cherax quadricarinatus
ACCTCGTCTATTCCGCGCAGTATTTTATGTCGTTATCATGTCTCCCCTGACCCTCCTGTCCTCCAGTGTCGTCAGGCCGATTTCCCTCAACCTTTCTTCGTAGGACAATCCCCGTAGCTCTGGGACTAGTCTTGTTGCAAACCTTTGCACTTTCTCTAATTTCTTGACGTGCTTGACTAGGTGTGGATTCCAAACTGGTGCTGCATACTCCAGTATGGGTCTGACGTAAATGGTATAGAGAGTCTTGAACGAATCCTTACTGAGGTATCGGAACGCTATCCGTAGGTTTGCCAGGCGCTCGTATGCTGCAGCACTTATCTGATTGATGTGCGCCTCAGGAGATATGCTCGGTGTTATACTCACCCCCAGATCTTTTTCGTTGACTGAGGTTTGCAGACTTTGGCCATCTAAACTATATTGTGTCTGCGGTCTTCTTTGCCCTTCCCCAATCTTCATGACTTTGCATTTGGCAGGGTTAAACTCAAGGAGCCAGTTGCTGGACCAGGCTTGTAGCCTGTCCAGGTCTCTTTGTAGTCCTGCCTGATCCTCATCCTATTTGATTCTTCTCATTAACTTCACATCATCCGCAAACAAGGACACTTCTGAGTCTATCCCTTCCGTTATGTCATTCACATATACCAAGAACAGCACAGGTCCTAGGACTGACCCCTGTGGAACCCCGCTTGTCACAGGCGCCCACTCTGACACCTCGTCACGTACCATGACTCGTTGTTGCCTCCCTGTCAGATATTCTCTGATCCATTGCAGTGCCTTTCCTGTTATGTGTGCCTGATCCTCTAGCTTTTGCAGTAACCTCTTGTGAGGAACTGTGTCGAAGGCCTTCTTGCAGTCCAAAAAAAATGCAGTCGATCCACCCCTCTCTCTCTTGTCTTACTTCTGTCACCTTGTCATAAAACTCTAGTAGGTTTGTGACACAGGATTTTCCCTCTCTGAAACCATGCTGGTTGTCAATTATACACTTGGTGGCCCGGTGGCCTGGTGGCTAAAGCTCCCGCTTCACACACGGAGGGCCCGGGTTCGATTCCCGGCGGGTGGAAACATTCGACACGTTTCCTTACACCTGTTGTCCTGTTCACCTAGCAGCAAATAGGTACCTGGGTGTTAGTCGACTGGTGTGGGTCGCATCCTGGGGGACAAGATTAAGGACCCCAATGGAAATAAGTTAGACAGTCCTCGATGACGCACTGACTTTCTTGGGTTATCCTGGGTGGCTAACCCTCCGGGGTTAAAAATCCGAACGAAATCTTATCTTATCTTATCTTGTTTCTTTCCAGGTGCTCCACCACTCTCCTGATGATGATCTTCTCCATGACCTTGCATACTATACACGTTAGTGATACAGGTCTGTAGTTTAGTGCCTCATGTATGTCTCCCTTTTTAAAAATTGGGACTACATTTGCCATCTTCCATACCTCGGGGAGTTGCCCAGTTTCAAATGATGTGTTGAAGATCTTTGTTAATGGTACACACAATATCTCTGCTCCCTCTTTAAGGACCCATGGAGAGATGTTGTCTGGTCCCACCTCCTTTGAGGTGTCAAGTTCGCATAGCAGCTTCTTCACCTCCTCCTTGGTTATATGTACCTCATCCAGCACTTGCTGGTGCACCCCCCTGCTCTGATTTCCTGGAGTTCTACTGGTTTCCACTGTAAATACTTCTTTAAATCTCGTGTTGAGCTCCTGACATACCTCCCGGTCGTTTCTTGTGAATTCCCCATCACCCTTCCTCAGTCTGATTACCTGGTTCTTGACTGCTGTTTTCCTCCTGATGTGGCTGTACAACAGCTTCGGGTCAGTCTTGACTTTCGATGCTATGTCATTTTCGTATTGCCGCTGAGCCTCCCTTCTTATCTGTGCATATTCGTTTCTGGCTCTTCGACTAATCTCTTTATTTTCCTGGGTTCTCTGTCTTCTGTACCTTTTCCATTCTCTAGTACACCTAGTTTTTGCCTCCCTACACCTTTGGGTGAACCAAGGACTCGTTCTGTTCTTCCCATTATTTCTGTTTCCCTTGGGAACAAACCTCTCCTCTGCCTCCTTGCATTTTGTTGCCACATAGTCCATCATTTCTTGTACTGGTTTTCCTGTCAGTTCCCTCTCCCACTGAATGTCTTGAAAGAAGTTCCTCAAGCCTGAGTAGTTCCCCCTTTTGTAGTTTGGTTTTTCCCACCCTATTCCTGCTGCTCTCTCCACTTGGAGCTCAACTATGTAGTCGAAGCACAGAACCACATGATCACTAGCTCCCAAGGGGCCTTTCATACATAATATCCTCGATGTCAGAACTACTCAAGGTGAATACAAGGTCCAGTCTTGCTGGTTCATCCTCTCCTCTCACTCTGGTAGTGTCTCTAACATGTTGATGCATGAGGTTTTCCAGTACCACATCCATCATCTTGGCTCTCCATGTTTTGGGACCCCCATGGGGCTCCAGGTTTTCCCAGTCAATCTCCTTGATTGAAATCACCCATAACTAGTAATTT
>NC_091330.1:19283072-19339613 GCF_038502225.1 Cherax quadricarinatus
CAGTGCCCTCCCTTTTACATGCGCCTGATCCTCCAGCTTCTGCACTAATCTCTTGTGGGGAACTGTGTCAAAGGCCTTCCTGCAGTCTAGGAAAATGCAATCTACCCACCCCTCTCTCTCGTGTCTTACTTCTGTTACCTTGTCATAAAACTCCAGGAGGTTTGTGATACAAGATTTGCCTTCCATGAACCCATGCTGGTTTTCATTTATAATCTTGTTCCTTTCCAGGTGTTCGACCACTCTCATCCTGATAATCTTCTCCATGACTTTGCACATAATACATGTCAGAGACACAGGTCTGTAGTTTAGTGCCTCGTTTCTGTTTCCTTTCTTAAATATGGGGACTACATTAGCTGTCTTCCATTTCTCAGGTAGTTGCCCAGTTTCAAGGGATGTGTTGAAGATTGTGGTTAGAGGCACGCACAGCATCTCTGCTCCTTCTCTAAGGACCCATGGGGAGATGTTGTCCGGTCCCATCGCCTTTGAGGTGTCAAGGTCACTTAAGAGCTTCTTCACCTCCTCCTCAGTTGTTCATATGTCATCCAGCACTTGTTGGTATATTCCCTCTTGATGTTCCCTTCTGTGCTGTCTTCCCACAGCCCTTCCTGTCTCTACTGTAAAAACTTCCTTAAATCTCCTGTTCAGCTCCTCACATACCTCCTGATCATTTCTTGTGAGTTCTCCACCTTCTGTCCTTAATCTGATCACCTGGTCTTTGACTGTTGTCTTCCTCCTGATGTGGCTATACAACAGTTTCGGGTCAGACTTGATTCTCGATGCTATGTCATTTTCATACTGTCGCTGGGCCTCCCTCCTTACCTGTGCGTACTCATTCCTGGCTCTGCGACTGATCTCCCTATTTTCGTGTGTTCTCTGCCTTCTGTACTTTTTCCATTCTCTATTGCATTTTGTTTTTGCCTCCTTACACCGTCGGGTAAACCAGGGGCTCGTTCTGGTCTTCCCGTTGTTACTGTTGCCCTGGGGAATAAACCTTTCCACTGCCTCCTTGCATTTTGTTGTTACATATTCCATCATTTCATTTACTGGCTTTCCTGCCAGTTCTCTGTCCCACTGGACCTCCCGCAGGAAGTTCTTCAACCCTATGTAGTCCCCTCTTTTATAGTCAGGCTTTTCCCATTCAACTCCTGTTACTCTCTCCACTTGCAGCTCTACTATGTATTCAAAGTACAGAACCACATGGTCGCTAGCTCCTAGGGGACTCTCATACATGATGTCCTCAATGTCTGAGCTACCCAGGGTGAACACAAGGTCCAATCTTGCTGGTTCATCCTCCCCTCTCACTCTGGTAGTGTCCTTAACATGTTGGTGCATGAGGTTTTCCAGCACCACGTCCAACATCCTGGCTCTCCATGTTTCGGGACCCCCATGTGGCTCCAGGTTTTCCCAGTCAATCTCCCTGTGGTTGAAATCCCCCATAACCAGCAACTTTGCTCTGCTGGAGTGAGCTCTTCTTGCCACCTCAGCAAGTGTGTCCACCATTGCTTTGTTGCTCTCTTCATATTCCTCTCTTGGCCTCCTGCAGTTCTGTGGTGGATTGTACATCATTGCAATGATCACTTTGTGTTCCCCAGACTGAAGTGCACCTGCTATGTAGTCTCTTTCTCCCGTCTCATCTATGCCTTCCATTTTCTCGAATTTCCATCTGTTTTTTACGAGCAGAGCAACCCCACCTCCCCCCCTGCCCCTTCTATCTTTCCTCATGATCTGGTATCCTGGTGGGAAGATTGCATCTGTTATTGTCTCCGTGAGTTTTGTTTCTGTAACTGCTATGATGTCTGGGGACTTCTCATTGATTCTTTCTTGCCATTCCTCATGTTTATTCGTTAATCCATCTGCATTTGTGTACCAAACCTTCAACTTCTGTTCTAATACTGTAACTGTGGTGCGGGGGTGGAAACAGAGGGATCGGTGTGTGATGGTTGGTTTGGATTGTTCAGTTGCCTTGGGGGTGTCGTGGCTGGAGTCCTTCTGCAGGTGTTTCTGGGGGGTGCGCTTGTCCTTCCATTTGATCCTGGGTTATTCTGCTCTCCTTTTTCATTTCCTCCCATTTCTCCTTTCGTTTTTGAACTCTCTCTTTCATTGTCTTCCTTTCGTCCTGTGTTCTGTCTCGATCGAGGTACACACTCCGGAACTCCTGCTTGCCTCTCAACCGTGCTTTCTCCTGCAGGATCATGGTTCGGGTTGATTCTGCCTTGAAAATTACTTTGAGAGGCCGATTCCTTTTATTTGTGAACCACCCAATTCTCCGAAAATTTGCCACCTGGGTCATGTCCCCCTCGCCTGTGTGTGTGTGTGTGTGTGTGTGTGTGTGTGTGTGTGTGTGTGTGTGTGTGTGTGTGTGTGTGTGTGTGTGTGTGTGTGTGTGTGTGTGTGTGTGTGTGTGTGTGTGTGTGTGTGTGTGTGTGTGTGTGTGTGTGTGTGTGTGTGTGTGTGTGTGTGTGTGTGCGTGCGTGTGTGTACTCACTCTATTGTCTTCCTTTCGTCCTGTGTTCTGTCTTGTACTCCTGCTTGCCTCTCAACCGTGCTTTCTCCTGCTATTTGTTGATTCTGCCTTGCTTTGAGAGGGGTGCCACCGATGTCCCCCTCGCCTGTGTGTGTGTGTGTGTGTGTGTCTCTCCTCTGTGTGTGTGTGTGTGTGTGTGTATGTGTGTGTCTGTCTGTCTCCTGTGTGCGTGTGTGTGTGTGTGTGTGTGTGTGTGTGTGTGTGTGTGTGTGTGTGTGTGTGTGTGTGTGTGTGTGTGTGTGTGTGTGTGTGTGTGTGTGTGTGCGTGCGTGTGTGTACTCACCTATTTGTACTCAACTATTTGTGGTTGCAGGGGTCGAGTCTTAGCTCCTGGCCCCGCCTCTTCACCGGTTGCTACTGGGCCCTCTCTCTCCCCCCTCCATGAGCTTTATCAAACCTCGTCTTAAAACTGTGTATGGTTCCTGCCTCCACTACGTCATTTTCTAGGCTATTCCACTGCCTTACAACTCTATGACTGAAGAAATACTTGTTTCTGTGTGTGTGTGTGCTTATTAACATCCACGTGCATACAAAATCACGATAAAAATTTAAACTTATTTTTGTAGTCAAGAGAAACTTGGTAACAAGAGCACAGATCCCAAACTCAACTTAGTCTACAGATTAGTTCTGGATTTTATATTACACACTCGACACTAATACCTTGTAAAACAAACTGAAACGGATAACGAAGTTGATTCCACGTACCAGAAACTTTTCCTACAAAGATAATCTTAATGCTCTATATCAGTCTTAATGCTCTATATCAACCTTAATGCTCTATATCAACCTTAATGCTCTATATCAACCTTAATGCTCTATATCAACCTTAATGCTCTATATCAACCTTAATGCTCTATATCAACCTTAATGCTCTATATCAACCTTAATGCTCTATATCAACCTTAATGCTCTATATCAGTCTTAATGCTCTATATCAACCTTAATGCTCTATATCAACCTTAATGCTCTATATCAACCTTAATGCTCTATATCAGTCTTAATGCTCTATATCAACCTTAATGCTCTATATCAACCTTAATGCTCTATATCAACCTTAATGCTCTATATCAGTCTTAATGCTCTATATCAACCTTAATGCTCTATATCAACCTTAATGCTCTATATCAACCTTAATGCTCTATATCAACCTTAATGCTCTATATCAGTCTTAATGCTCTATATCAACCTTAATGCTCTATATCAGTCTTAATGCTCTATATCAACCTTAATGCTCTATATCAACCTTAATGCTCTATATCAACCTTAATGCTCTATATCAGTCTTAATGCTCTATATCAACCTTAATGCTCTATATCAGTCTTAATGCTCTATATCAACCTTAATGCTCTATATCAACCTTAATGCTCTATATCAACCTTAATGCTCTATATCAACCTTAATGCTCTATATCAGTCTTAATGCTCTATATCAGTCTTAATGCTCTATATCAACCTTAATGCTCTATATCAGTCTTAATGCTCTATATCAACCTTAATGCTCTATATCAACCTTAATGCTCTATATCAACCTTAATGCTCTATATCAACCTTAATGCTCTATATCAGTCTTAATGCTCTATATCAACCTTAATGCTCTATATCAACCTTAATGCTCTATATCAGTCTTAATGCTCTATATCAACCTTAATGCTCTATATCAACCTTAATGCTCTATATCAACCTTAATGCTCTATATCAACCTTAATGCTCTATATCAACCTTAATGCTCTATATCAGTCTTAATGCTCTATATCAACCTTAAAGCTCTATATCAACCTTAATGCTCTATATCAACCTTAATGCTCTATATCAATCTTAATGCTCTATATCAATCTTAATGCTCTATATCAACCTTAATGCTCTATATCAACCTTAATGCTCTATATCAACCTTAATGCTCTATATCAACCTTAATGCTCTATATCAACCTTAATGCTCTATATCTGCCCTCCTGGAAAGACGCAACATTTACGGGAGATATGACTGGAGTGTACAAATGGAAAACAAAAATAATTAAAGGGGATATAAGGAACGTTCTGAAAGTAAATAAATCAGGACTCGTAACAATGGATTCAAGATGGATAAATTTAAATTTAAAGAGGATACACGGAAGTACTGGTTTGGCAACATTGTTGCAGATGACTGGAACTCCCAGGTACCACCGTCACTCAGCGAGATGAATGGAACAAACTCCCAGGTACAACCGTCACTCAGCGAGATGAATGGAACAAACTCCCAGGTACCACCGTCACTCTGCGAGATAAATGGAACAAACTCCCAGGTACAACCGTCACTCAGCGAGATGAATGGAACAAACTCCCAGGTACAACCATCACTCAGCGAGATAAATGGAACAAACTCCCAGGTACAACCGTCACTCAGCGAGATGAATGGTACAAACTCCCAGGTACCACCGTCACTCAGCGAGATGAATGGAACAAACTCCCAGGTACAACCGTCACTCAGCGAGATGAATGGAACAAACTCCCAGGTACAACCGTCACTCAGCGAGATAAATGGAACAAACTCCCAGGTACAACCGTCACTCAGCGAGATAAATGGAACAAACTCCCAGGTACAACCGTCACTCAGCGAGATAAATGGAACAAACTCCCAGGTACAACCGTCACTCAGCGAGATAAATGGAACAAACTCCCAGGTACAACCGTCACTCAGCGAGATAAATGGAACAAACTCGCAGGTACAACCGTCACTCAGCGAGATAAATGGAACAAACTCCCAGGTACAACCGTTACTCAGCGAGATAAATGGAACAAACTCCCAGGTACAACCGTCACTCAGCGAGATAAATGGAACAAACTCGCAGGTACCACCGTCACTCAGCGAGATAAATGGAACAAACTCGCAGGTACCACCGTCACTCAGCGAGATAAATGGAACAAACTCCCAGGTACCACCGTCACTCAGCGAGATAAATGGAACAAACTCCCAGGTACCACCGTTACTCAGCGAGATAAATGGAACAAACTCCCAGGTACAACCGTCACTCAGCGAGATAAATGGAACAAACTCGCAGGTACCACCGTCACTCAGCGAGATGAATGGAACAAACTCCCAGGTACCACCGTCACTCAGCGAGATAAATGGAACAAACTCGCAGGTACCACCGTCACTCAGCGAGATGAATGGAACAAACTCCCAGGTACCACCGTCACTCAGCGAGATAAATGGAACAAACTCGCAGGTACCACCGTCACTCAGCGAGATGAATGGAACAAACTCCCAGGTACCACCGTCACTCAGCGAGATAAATGAAACAAACTCGCAGGTACCACCGTCACTCAGCGAGATAAATGGAACAAACTCCCAGGTACCACCGTCACTCAGCGAGATAAATGGAACAAACTCGCAGGTACCACCGTCACTCAGCGAGATAAATGGAACAAACTCCCAGGTACCACCGTCACTCAGCCAGAATTATAGGTAAATTTAAATATAGGATGATCAGGGGCGGATCTATGAAAGTAATGAAGCTTAAGCTTCAGGGGCCCCTAATCCCGAAGGGGCCCCAGAAGCGACTTTAGGCCACATCACTTAAAAATTTTGGGTCTACTGTATGAGAAGGGTTTTTAAAACTAATAATTATATAATGTAATTCATTATAAAATAAGTTAAAATAAAAAATAAATGGTTATTAAACGTTGCCTAGCCGTTGCTGGTTGCGAAGGGGCCCGGGCCCCCATAACAGTTCAAGCTCCAGGGCCCCAAAAATGCAAGTCCGCCACTACATGGGGTGCAAAATGAAGATATCAAATCATTAACCATCGGTGTATATAACCCTCAAGAAGACAAAGAGAATGAGAAACTGAAACAATTTAAATCACAACAGAGAAGGATAAATAAATGGAGGAGGAAGGAAATGGCGAGGCGTGTATCTGTATGATTTACTCTACCACAATATTGACACTGACTGAGGGAGGTGTTTGTCCAGCTGTTAGTGTGAGATGACCAGCTGCATGATGGTGCTACTCTCACAGCTACGGCAGCAACCTACCACTGCTACACTTCATTGTGAAGAAATTAGCAGTGACAGGCTTCATCCAGTCACTTAACTGGTAGTTTTTACTATGATGGCCCCGAAGTTATAGATTTCACTACAGAAGTATCTAGCAGTGCTCCTAAACATGCTCCTAAGAGTGAAATACTTCGTTGTAGAGGTACCTAACAGTGCTAGGACGCAGTAGTCTAACCTATGGAGGCTTTCAACAATGCTAGACTTGTGCAAGAAAGGTATAAAATTCACAATGCTAGACTTAACTATGAGGCCTCTAGCATTGTTATATTTCCTTACGGAACTACGACCATCACTATCATAACACAGTGCCTCACGGGTGATAGTATTCTTAGGTTTACAGTCATGGTGATCGTGACGTTGGTGATCCAGGGGTGTGGCAGAAGGGGTGGAAGATCAAGTCAAGGTGGCAACCTCTGCCACGTGCGCCACACACGCGCAACACGCGCACGGTAACCTGAGAGACACAAGGAGGGAGGAGGCTAGTATTAAAGAGCACCCAGACGTCTCCTGTACCCTTCTCCCCATCTTATACTCAGCCGATGTAGGCCGAACTTACTACAGTATAAGTTAATATTCACATGCTGATGTTCTTATATATTTTGAGGTAGTATTCGAAAGCAGTGACTGGCGTGCTTGTGAATTATTAATGTCACCAAGGTAACAGTAATGTGCCGGAAGTGGTGACCCCTATGCTCTCTTCCGGAAGGAAAGACCAATTAGCGAAGATGCGGGGCCAAGAGCTGTGACTCGACTCCTGCAACCACAAATAAAGTACAAATATGTAAGTGCGCGCACACACACACACACACACACACACACACACACACACACACACACACACACACACATATATACACACACACACACACACACACACACACACACACATATACACACACACACACACACACACACACACACATACACACACACACACACATACACACACACACATACACACACACACACATACACACACACACACACACACACACACACACACACACACACACACACACACACACACACACACACATATATACACACACACACATACACACACACACACACACACACACACATAACCCACCACAGAACTGCAGGAGGCCAAGAGAGGAGTACGAAGAAAACAACAGGGTGATGGTGGACACACTGGCTGAGGTGGCAAGAAGAGCTCACTCGAGCAGAGCAAAGTTACTGGTAATGGGCGATTTCAACCACAGGGAGATCAACTGGGAAAACCTGGAGCCACATGGGGGTCCCGAAACATGGAGAGCAAAGATGATGGATGTGGTACTTGAAAACCTCATGCATCAACATGTCAGGGACACAACCAGAGAGAGAGGGGAGGATGAGCCAGCAAGACTGGATCTTGTGTTCACCCTGAGCAGTTCAGACATCGAGGACATCACTTACGAGAGGCCCCTTGGAGCTAGCGATCATGTGGTTCTGAGTTTTGACTATATAGTAGAGTTACAAGTGGAGAAGGGAACAGGAACTGAAGGGGACAGGCCAAACTACAAAAGGGGGGACTACACAGGTATGAGAAACTTCCTGCAGGAGGTTCAGTGGGACAGAGAAATGGTAGGAAAATCAGTAAACGAGATGATGGAATATGTGGCAACAAAGTGCAAGGAGGCAGAGGAAAGTTTTGTTCCCAAGGGAAACAGAAATAATAGGAAGACCAAGACGAGTCCTTGGTTTACTCGAAGGTGTAGGGAGGCAAAAGCTAAGTGCAACAGAGAATGGAAAAGGTACAGGAGGCATAGGACCCAGGAAAACAAGGAGATTAGTAGAAGAGCCAGAAACGAGTATGCACAGATAAGGAGGGAGGCCCAGAGACAGTATGAAAACGACATAGCATCGAAAGTCAAATCTGACCCGAAACTGCTGTATAGCCACATTAGGAAGAAGACAACAGTCAAGGACCAGGTGATAAGGCTGAGGAAAGAAGGTGGGGAACTCACAAGAAACGATCAAGAGGTATGTGAGGAGCTCAACACGAGATTTAAGGAAGTATTTACAGTAGAGACAGGAAGGACTCTGGGGGGACAGACCAGATGGGGACACCAACAAGGAATACACCAACAAGTGTTGGACGACATACATACAGATGAGGAGGAGGTAAAGAAACTGCTAAGGGACATCGATACCTCAAAGGCAATGGGACCGGACAACATCTCTCCATGGGTCCTTAGAGAGGGAGCAGATATGTTGTGTGTACCCCTTACCACAATCTTCAACACATCCCTGGAAACTGGGCAACTACCTGAGGTATGGAAGACAGCAAATGTAGTTCCCATTTTCAAAAAAGGAGACAGAAAAGAGGCACTAAACTATAGACCTGTGTCATTGACGTGTATAGTATGCAAAATTATGGAGAAGATTATCAGGAGGAGAGTGGTGGAGCACCTGGAACGGAACAGGAGTATAAATGCCAACCAGCACGGATTCACGGAAGGCAAATCCTGTGTCACAAACCTTCTGGAGTTTTATGACAAAATAACAGAAGTAAGACAAGAGAGAGAGGGGTGGGTTGATTGCATCTTCTTGGACTGCAAGAAGGCCTTTGACACAGTTCCTCACAAGAGATTAGTGCAGAAGCTAGAGCATCAGGCGCATATAACAGGAAGGGCACTGCAATGGATCAGAGAATACCTGACAGGGAGGCAACAACGAGTCATGGTACGTAATGATGTATCACAGTGGGCACCTGTGACGAGCGGGGTCCCACAGGGGTCGGTCTTAGGACCAGTGCTATTTTTGGTATATGTGAACGACATGACGGAAGGGTTAGACTCAGAAGTGTCCCTGTTTGCAGATGATGTGAAGTTAATGAGGAGAATTAAATCTGATGAGGACCAGGCAGGACTTCAAAGAGACCTGGACAGACTGGACACCTGGTCCAGCAAATGGCTTCTCGAATTTAATCCTGCCAAATGCAAAGTCATGAAGATAGGGGAAGGGCACAGAAGACCGCAGACAGAGTATAGGCTAGGTGGACAAAGACTGCAAACCTCACTCAAGGAGAAAGATCTTGGGGTGAGTATAACACCGAGCATGTCTCCGGAAGCACACATCAATCAGATAACTGCTGCAGCATATGGGCGCCTGGCAAACCTGAGAACAGCATTCCGATACCTTAGTAAGGAATCATTCAAGACACTGTACACCGTGTATGTCAGGCCCATACTGGAGTATGCAGCACCTGTTTGGAACCCGCACTTGATAAAGCACGTCAAGAAACTAGAGAAAGTACAAAGGTTTGCAACAAGGTTAGTTCCAGAGCTAAGGGGAATGTCCTATGAAGAAAGATTAAGGGAAATCGGCCTGACGACACTGGAGGACAGGAGGGCCAGGGGAGACATGATAACGACATATAAAATACTGCGTGGAATAGACAAGGTGGACAAGGACAGGATGTTCCAGGGAGGGGACACAGAAACAAGAGGCCACAATTGGAAGTTGAAGACACAAATGAGTCAGAGAGATAGTAGGAAGTATTTCTTCAGTCATAGAGTTGTAAGGCAGTGGAATAGCCTAGAAAATGACGTAGTGGAGGCAGGAACCATACACAGTTTTAAGACGAGGTTTGATAAAGCTCATGGAGCGGGGAGAGAGAGGGCCTAGTAGCAACCGGTGAAGAGGCGGGGCCAGGAGCTAGGACTCGACCCCTGCAACCACAAATAGGTGAGTAAATAGGTGAGTACACACACACACACACACACACACACACATATATATACACACACACACACACACACACACACACACACACACACACACACACACATACACACACACACACACACACACACACACACACACACACACATACACACACACACACACACACATACACACACACACACACACACACACACACACACACACACACACACACACACACACACACACACACATATATATATACACACACACACACACACACATACATATAAATTGCTCTGAGGCTGACAAGCTACTTTCTTTGTGTTGTACAAAAATAAGGTATGAAGCTTCTCAGTCTTTGCACTCACACGTACACCATGCTGCAGCTAGAGTTGTGTGAGAGAATTACTTACGTGGAGCACGAGAGAGAGAGAGAGAGAGAGAGAGAGAGAGAGAGAGAGAGAGAGAGAGAGAGAGAGAGAGAGAGAGAGAGAGAGAGAGAGAGAGAGAGAGAAGTGGGTTGAGTCATTAGGTAACCCTGGATGTGGTTCCTCACTGTAGTCTCATCCTCTAACTGGAGGAGGCGGCACGTTCTCTAGGTCAATTATCACCATTATTCTTGTAATACTCATTGGAAAGGGAAGTAATCATGTTTGATCCAAGGAAGGGAAGAATAGCTTCAATTCCTCGGATCAAACCTGTTTGTCAAGGACTCTGAGGAACAGAAGAGGGCAAGCATATGATAGGTCAATGCAGTATGAGGCCGGGTAAGTGTGGGTAGCGGGGTCACCCAAGATTCAGAATTAGGACCCACATTGTTACTCACATATGTAAACGACCTTTCAGGGGAAATAAACTCTGATATATACAGCTTTTTATGGATGACGTAGATCCAGTGAGAAGACTCAGTCGGAGGAGGATATTCAAATATACGAAGATTAACGTATCTCGGGTCAGATGGTTCATATAATATTTACTCATAAATAAATCCATTTTATTGTGTGATGAGTTACTTTCCTCCCAGTCTGGACTCCGTCCCTCTTCTCCCTCAACAATTTTTTCACCTTCCACTTGTTGGAACTGAATTCCAACCTGTTTATGTATCAAAGTAGAACCACATTCTAGGCTTCCATAACTAATAACTTTAGGAACCTAAGGAAAATATTGTTTAAAGCATTATACCCGACATATGTCACTCATGAGTATACAGCACCAGTATGGAGCCCACACTTGGTCCAGCAGGATCACAACCTCTAGAACAGTCACTCTACAGCTCGACAACTAGACTGGTTCAGGAACTGAGGGAGATGCACTGTGCAGAGCTTTAAAGGAACTAAATCTATTTACTCTGGAAAAGACAAGGACCTGGAGAAACATAATCATGACGTACAAGATACTCAGAGGTAATAACACAGAGGATGGAGAGTGTGCTCGACAAGAAGGAAATAGATACAACGGAGTATATGTGTAAGCCACAAACAGTGATAAGTCAGTGATATTATAAGGTACTTATGTCTTATAACGATAAAAGTTTAGTCAACTTTCACACAGGAACCATACATAGCTTTAAGATGAGGCATGATAAAGCTCATGGAGCAGGGAGACAGAGGACCTAGCAGCGTTCAGTGAAGAGGCGGGGCCAGGAGCTGAGTCTCGACCCCTGCAACCACAATTAGGTGAGTACAAGGACACAGGTACAAGGATACGCAAGGTGCAACCAGTAGTGGCTGACACGATGGGACGTGGCAGGACATGTCGAGGTGCGTGGAAGGACACTCAACGTGTGCTCACAACATGCCCGGGCAGGTGTGTGTGGATCACCACTTGCTGTTGTTTGGTTTATACGGTGGAACGGGGAAACTTTTGTTCTATCTGACGCGGGTCATATACTCACATGAAAAACCTGCCCATTAGAACTTTTGGTCACATGACCGCCTTCCCTCTGGTTTACCCGTCCACCTCCTATAAAAATTATAATAACACATTATAGTACATGATAAATATTTAAGTCTCTCCACGTCACTTACAAAAGTTAGAGAATACTTGCTAAGATGGGTGATTAGTTGCAATAATATGAATATTGATGTTGTTAATTAATGGTGAGAGCAGGTCCTGGTGTATACAACAGCCCCACCATTGTCAGGCTCAACATTGACAAAGGAAGAACAGGAAGTTTGAACCCATGTAGGGGAAGGAATATTCATATTTCTGCTTCGCTGTTTAGAATAAAGATGCGACACGACTCTCTTAACCGCCCAATGTGGGGGTTATGGGCAGTGGTGGGAGAGGGGGTGATGGGCAGTGGTGGGAGAGGGGGTGATGGGCAGTGGTGAGAGAGGGGGTGATGGGCAGTGGGAGAGGGGGTGATGGGCAGTGGTGAGAGAGGGGATGATGGGCAGTGGGAGAGGGGGTGATGGGCAGTGGTGGGAGAGGGGGTGATGGGCAGTGGTGGGAGAGGGGGTGATGGGCAGTGGGAGAGGGGGTGATGGGCAGTGGTGGGTGAGCGGGTGATGGGCAGTGGTGGGTGAGGGGGTGATGGGCAGTGGTGGGTGAGGGGGTGATGGGCAGTGGTGAGAGAGGGGATGATGGGCAGTGGTGGGAGAGGGGGTGATGGGCAGTGGTGGGAGAGGGGGTGATGGGCAGTGGGAGAGGGGGTGATGGGCAGTGGGAGAGGGGGTGATGGGCAGTGGTGAGAGAGGGGATGATGGGCAGTGGGAGAGGGGGTGATGGGCAGTGGTGGGAGAGGGGGTGATGGGCAGTGGTGGGAGAGGGGGTGATGGGCAGTGGGAGAGGGGGTGATGGGCAGTGGTGGGTGAGCGGGTGATGGGCAGTGGTGGGTGAGGGGGTGATGGGCAGTGGTGGGTGAGGGGGTGATGGGCAGTGGTGAGAGAGGGGGTGATGGGCAGTGGTGGGAGAGGGGGTGATGGGCAGTGGTGGAAAAGGGGGTGATGGGCAGTGGTGGGAGAGGGGGTGATAGGCAGTGGGAGAGGGGGTGATGGGCAGTGGTGGGTGAGGGGGTGATGGGCAGTGATGGGAGAGGGGGGGATGGGCAGTGGTGGGAGAAGGGGGATGGGCAGTGGTGGGAGAGGGGGTGATAGGCAGTGGTGGGAGAGGGGGTGATAGGCAGTGGGAGAGGGGGTGATGGGCAGTGGTGGGTGAGGGGGTGATGGGAGAGGGGGAATGGGCAGTGGTGGGAGAGGGGGTGATGGGCAGTGGTGGGAGAGGGGGATAGGCAGTGGTGGGAGAAGGGGGGATGGACAGCGGTGGGAGAGGGGGTGTTAGGCAGTGGGAGAGGGGGTGATAGGCAGTGGTGGGAGGGGGTGATAGGCAGTGGGAGAGGGGGTGATGGGCAGTGGGTGAGAGGGTGATGGGAGGTGATGGGAGAGGGGGGATGGGCAGTGGTGGGAGAGTGGTTGATGGGCAGTGGTGGGAGAGGGGGTGATGGGCAGTGGTGGGAGAGGGGGATGGGCAGTATTGGGAGAAGGGGGAATGGGCAGTGGTGGGAGAGTGGGGGATGGGCAGTGGTGGTAGAGGGGGTGATAGGCAGTGGGAGAGAGAGGGGGTGATGGGCAGTGGTGTGTGAGGGGGTGATGGGCAGTGATGGGAGAGGGGGAATTGGCAGTGATGGGAGAGGGGGGATGGGCAGTGGTGGGAGAGGGGGATGGGCAGTATTGGGAGAAGGGGGAATGGGCAGTGGTGGGAGAAGGGGGGATGTGCAGTGGTGGGAGAGGGGTGATGGGCAGTGGTGGGAGAAGGGGGGATGGGCAGTGATGGAAGAGGGGGATGGGCAGTGGTGGGAGAGGGGTGATGGGCAGTGGTAGGAGAGGGGGGATGGGCAGTAGTGGGAGTGGGGGATGGGCAGTGGTGGGAGAGGGGGAATGGGCAGTGGTGGGAGAAGGGGGGGATGGGCAGTGGTGGGAGAGTGGGGGATGGGCAGTGGTGGGAGAGGGAGTGATAGGCAGTGGGAGAGGGGGTGATGGGCAGGGGTGAGTTAGGGGGTGATGGAAGAGGGGGAATGGGCAGTGGTGGGAGAGGGAGTGATGGGCAGTGGTGGGAGGGGGATGGGCAGTGGTGGGAGAGGGGGGGATGGGCAGTGGTGGGAGAGGGGTGATGGGCAGTGGTGGGAGAAGGGGGGATGGGCAGTGGTGGGAGGGGGGATGGGCAGTGGTGGGAGAGGGGGTGATGGGCAGTGGTAGGAGAGGGGGGATGGGCAGTAGTGGGAGTGGGGGATGGGCAGTGGTGGGAGAGGGGGAATGGGCAGTGGTGGGAGAGGTCGTAATGGGCAGTGGTGGGAGAGGGGGATGGGCATTGGTGGGAGAGGGGGGAATTGGCAGTGGTGGGAGAGGGGGTGATGGGCAGTGGTGGGAGGGGGATGGGCAGTGGTGGGAAAGGGGGAGATGGGCAGTGGTGGGAGAGGGGGATGGGCATTGGTGGGAGAGGGGGAATTGGCAGTGGTGGGAGAGGGGGTGATGGGCAGTGGTGGGATGGACAGTGGTGGGAGGGGGATGGGCAGTGGTGGGAAAGGGGGAGATGGGCAGTGGTGGGAGAGGGGGGATGGACAGTGGTAGGAGAGGGGGTGATGGGCAGTGGTAGGAGAGGGGGAGATGGGCAGTGGTGGGAAAGGGGGAGATGGGCAGTGGTGGGAGAGGGGGTGAGGGGCAGTGGTGGGAGAGGGGGTAAGGTACTAGTGTAGGGATGATTATTATAATCATAGCCAAGCGCTAAACCCGTAAGGGTCATACAGCGATGCAGGGTAGTGTGTGCTAAAAGGGGTAATGTGTTGATCAGAGATCAGGGAAGGTGAAGAATATAACAGTTAAGATGGGCGGTGAGGAGCCATGATGGAAGTGCATTGTAGCAGTGAGGAGCCATGATGGAAGTGCATTGTAGCAGTGAGGAGCCATGATGGAAGTGCATTGTAGCAGTGAGGAGCCATGATGGAAGTGCATTGTAGCAGTGAGGAGCCATGATGGAAGTGCATTGTAGCAGTGAGGAGCCATGATGGAAGTGCATTGTAGCAGTGAGGAGCCATGATGGAAGTGCACTGTAGTGGTGAGGAGCCATGATGGAAGTGCACTGTAGCGGTGAGGAGCCATGATGGAAGTGCACTGTAGCGGTGAGGAGCCATGATGGAAGTGCACTGTAGCGGTGAGGAGCCATGATGGAAGTGCATTGTAGTGGTGAGGAGCCATGATGGAAGTGCACTGTAGCGGTGAGGAGCCATGATGGAAGTGCACTGAAGCAGTGAGAAGCCATGATGGAAGTGCACTGTAGCGGTGAGGAGCCATGATGGAAGTGCACTGTAGCGGTGAGGAGCCATGATGGAAGTACATTGTAGTGGTGAGGAGCCATGATGGAAGTGCACTGTAGTGGTGAGGAGCCATGATGGAAGTGCACTGTAGTGGTGAGGAGCCATGATGGAAGTGCATTGTAGTGGTGAGGAGCCATGATGGAAGTGCATTGTAGCAGTGAGGAGCCATGATGGAAGTGCACTGTAGCAGTGAGGAGCCATGATGGAAGTGCACTGTAGTGGTGAGGAGCCATGATGGAAGTGCATTGTAGCAGTGAGGAGCCATGATGGAAGTGCATTGTAGCGGTGAGGAGCCATGATGGAAGTGCATTGTAGTGGTGAGGAGCCATGATGGAAGTGCATTGTAGCAGTGAGGAGCCATGATGGAAGTGCACTGTAGCGGTGAGGAGCCATGATGGAAGTGCATTGTAGTGGTGAGGAGCCATGATGGAAGTGCATTGTAGTGGTGAGGAGCCATGATGGAAGTGCACTGTAGTGGTGAGGAGCCATGATGGAAGTGCATTGTAGTGGTGAGGAGCCATGATGGAAGTGCATTGTAGCAGTGAGGAGCCATGATGGAAGTGCACTGTAGCGGTGAGGAGCCATGATGGAAGTGCATTGTAGTGGTGAGGAGCCATGATGGAAGTGCATTGCAGCAGTGAGGAGCCATGATGGAAGTGCACTGTAGCGGTGAGGAGCCATGATGGAAGTGCATTGTAGTGGTGAGGAGCCATGATGGAAGTGCATTGTAGTGGTGAGGAGCCATGATGGAAGTGCACTGTAGCAGTGAGGAGCCATGATGGAAGTGCACTGTAGTGGTGAGGAGCCATGATGGAAGTGCATTGTAGTGGTGAGGAGCCATGATGGAAGTGCACTGTAGCAGTGAGGAGCCATGATGGAAGTGCACTGTAGCGGTGAGGAGCCATGATGGAAGTGCACTGTAGTGGTGAGGAGCCATGATGGAAGTGCATTGTAGTGGTGAGGAGCCATGATGGAAGTGCATTGTAGTGGTGAGGAGCCATGATGGAAGTGCACTGTAGTGGTGAGGAGCCATGATGGAAGTGCACTGTAGTGGTGAGGAGCCATGATGGAAGTGCATTGTAGTGGTGAGGAGCCATGATGGAAGTGCACTGTAGCAGTGAGGAGCCATGATGGAAGTGCACTGTAGTGGTGAGGAGCCATGATGAAAGTGCATTGTAGCGGTGAGGAGCCATGATGGAAGTGCACTGTAGTGGTGAGGAGCCATGATGGAAGTGCATTGTAGTGGTGAGGAGCCATGATGGAAGTGCACTGTAGCGGTGAGGAGCCATGATGGAAGTGCACTGTAGTGGTGAGGAGCCATGATGGAAGTGCACTGTAGTGGTGAGGAGCCATGATGGAAGTGCACTGTAGCGGTGAGGAGCCATGATGGAAGTGCATTGTAGGGATGAGTGCCATGTTTATTGAATATAATGGCACGATACCATAAGTGGAACAGTACACAAATAACCCGTACATAGGGTGATTTGTAATGTTTATTATTATTATTATTATTATTATTATTATTATTATTATTATTCACCATCAGTAATGTGTTACTACCGTATTTTATATGACAATGGTAATAAAATCTGTGTTTATTTCCGACGTACTGTGGAAGGGAGGTGAGGGAGGGAGGGAGGGATTGTGGGGGAGTGGAGAGCAGGGGAAAGGGAGTGTAGGAGGGGGTGGGAGAGGAGAGCTGGGGAAGGGAGAGGAAAGCAGGGGGTGGGAAATGAGAACTGGGGAAGGGAGTGGGAGAAGAGAGCAGGGGGAAGTAGAGGAGAGCTGGGAAAGGGAGGATGTTGTTGGGAGGGGGTGAAAGGTGGGGTGCTAGAGGAAGTGAGAGGAATGTGGCTAGGGTGGTCCAGGTTTTATACACTGAGAGATGTTTATCTCAGTATGTATACACTAAGAGGTATGCATCTATCAGTACGTATACGATGAGGTGTATATTTCTCAATATGTATACACTGAGACTTACTTTATCTCTGTTTTATTAATTAAAGTATTCTAATATAACTGTACATTAGAACTGCGCCCTTAATGATCCACGTACGTGTGCGATAGGCTTGAAACCTAACAAACACAAGCAAGCCAGTCTTGAAGCAATTTTGTGGTACCGTCTCTTAAACATCAGAACTTACTTAATATAAACATAATAAGTAATTAGTTCTCAAAGCTGCCACTCTAAACAACTATGAATCACAATAATAGGCTACTGCATAATTCTAAGTTAGTCACACGCCACAGTTAAAGGGATCATCTTATTTTAGGCAGGGAAACATGAAAAATATGGGCCCTAGTTCTTGGGCCCTTTACGTGTCTCTGTAATACCTTGACTATAACCCACAGGATGGGTCTGGTGTTCAATGAACCTATACCACTAATAACATCAGAAAATTTGTGTAAAAGCCCCCCCCCCCCAAAAAAAAAAAAAAAAAAAAAATAAAAAAATAAAATCAAAGTCCTCGGGGGATCCACAAGTTAATACTCTCTTCTGTTGCTTCATCTCATAATGTTACTCTTTATTTCCTATCATTCAAGAAGGAAACGATGCTACTACCTCTCTTTCTACTTCAGTTTGTTTCTTATATTTGCCAAGCAGCCCTTCGTGTGGCACAGTATAAAAGACTTTCGTGCTGCTGTCTTTAAATATGCTGTTCCTACATCCTACTCTCTTTCCTGTCTGGTCTCTGTATGTCTGTTATGTCTTTGTTAAATATTTGTATTACGAACACAGGTGGTAGTGTAAAGCCTTGTAGCAGCTGGTCGTAACAAAGTTAGCAGACAAAGCAGTCAGTTGCGCAGAGAAAGCGCAAGGTAAACAATCAGGGGTAGATTTGTTTACCCATGTATTCCGCTTGTTATAATAAGCTTAGGTAAGTTTTCTAAGATTCTTTTGATACAAAATTATTATTTTTTACATTACATAAATGAAAAAATATATCTTTATTCGTATAAGAAAACATTTCAGAAAAGCTTAATTTTAAATGAGTTCTTGTTAATTGACCAGTTTTACCTATTCGGCACGACATATGTACAATATTCATGATTAAAGAAGTCAGATTGAAATCGTACAAATCAGAGCCACTCAAAGCAGAACTGGCCACAACCATTGTCTGTGTAAATCTGCCCCTGAGTCAGGTAAGCAGAAGTAACGTCGCCTTGGCTGAAGTAGCCGACTTCCACTTGATTAGTGGGTTGAACTTGACAATAAGCGCATAAGTGGGGCCCCAGAACTGCTACACTCTTGAGTTACCAGTTCACTGGTAGAGAGGGCTTGCCAAATGATTGTGACGAACGTCGAATAAAATGTAACATACTCGACGACCGCCACAGTTTGTTAGACCCGACTCACCATTCCTGAACCCATGCCGTTGATCTTTGGAAGTTTATGTTTTCTATTAATTCGACTAGTGATTGCTCATCTTGGCTAATAACTTGCACGACACATTTGTTGCGATACTTGCTTGTAATCCAACACTTTTTTCTTATCTTTTCTTTAAATATTGACCGTACATTTGCCACTTTAAAATTTTCTGGAAGTTCTCTTGATCCAAATAATGTATTGAAGATGTTTACCTGGAGAGAGTTCCGGGGGTCAACGCCCCCGCGGCCCGGTCTGTGACCAGGCCTCCTGGTGGATCAGAGCCTGATCAACCAGGCTGTTACTGCTGGCTGCACGCAAACCAACATACGAGCCACAGCCCGGCTGGTCAGGAACCGACTTTAGGTGCTTGTCCAGTGCCAGCTTGAAGACTGCCAGGGGTCTGTTGGTAATCCCTCTTATGTATGCTGGGAGGCAGTTGAACAGTCTCGGGCCCCTGACACTTACTGTATGGTCTCTTAACATGCTAGTGACACCCCTGCTTTTCATTGGGGGGATGTTGCATCGTCTGCCAAGTCTTTTGCTTTCGTAGTGAGTGATTTTCGTGTGCAAGTTCCCAAGAGATTTTGCACAATACTGTAGTTTCCTATTTTAGTATCCAGGGTGATATTTCCTCCAGTAACGATACCCTTGATGTGTTAAGCTGCGACACAAGTCTCCTCACTTCTCGCTCGTCTCGTCTTATTTGTCTTACTTTTATATTTGGTACTGTGAAAATATTTGGTAAAAAATTCTATGAAATTTAGTGCATACTTCAGTCATTATGTGCAAACATTCACTTTTTTTCCAGTGTTATTGTAAAAGAAAAGGATAAAACAAAGTGTATCCGATTCGTGCGGCTAGTTCCATTGTTAGGGTCTTCAGTTCTCTCCAGAGAGAGAGAGAGAGAGGGGCCATGTTGGCGCCATCTAGTGAGGGAATTCTTTTATTTTTTCTTTGTTTGATTATATGCCGTTTTTCTTCTTCGTTTATAAGGGTTTCTCTTCTATTCTTCTCACTTTTTTTTTTAAACAGGGTTTTATGGGGTGAAGTTAAGGATTCCTAACTTTATTTAATAGCTAAGAGCTGTTACTTACATCAACTCATTAAAAAGCCTTTTTATTGTTATAAGACATACAAACAGGAAACAGAATGAAGTTGGAGCCATCTGTGGGCCAGCAATTTCATTTGATCAACTGATTTTATTTTGTTGGTATCATTATGCTGTACGAACATGTTCCAGACTCGAGTCATCTTAGGAATAAATGATTTCAGATGTAGCGATGTTCTGGAGAAAGGTACAGTCAGAGTGAAGTTGTTGTGCAGAAGCTCACTTCCCGCTGTCCTCGGAGTGGATCCAAGTGTGGCACTTTGACAGTACTGGTCTTGTACAAAACAGTAAGGCCGCCCACATCCCTCGGGTGTTGAAGGTTCTGCTGAAATGACAGCTCTATTCAGGCGAGAGATGAGGCGTCTTGCTCTGTTCTCTACTCTCAAGAAGTCGCAGATGAGATGGGGGGGGGGGGAATCCAAGAAAGTGGAGCATACTCAAGGTGTGAGCGTGCTTGTGCCTCGTACAGAATCTTGCAAAATGTTTCTTCGGGAGAGACGACTTTGTTTCCTCACTTCACTTACTAACATCCTGCAGTTCACATAAGCTTTAATGTTCTTTGACGTGGGTTATTCCAGGATTTTGAAGGTACCAGGTAGACTGTGTTAGGTGATCGCTTATTCCTTGGTCTTCAACTTTCTATATTTTTAACTTTTTCTCTCCTAGTCTGCAATTCTTGGCTTGTTTCCCTATGGAGAGAGCTGGACGAAAACGTTTTTTTTTTTTTAATTAGCTGGCGGCATAAAGACGTGAATAGTTTTGGACAAATTTTGTCAGGACTACGTATATGGTTGTGAAGGATCTTGGCTGATCCCTTCACATAGCTACTCTTTACATTGCGGAGGTGCTAGAACAACCACTGAAATATTTACAGCTACTAGCTAACCGTCAGTCAACTTACTTATGGTCTGCCTGTGAACGTAGTATTCTTACTGGTATTGAAGCACTATAATACATCATTTAGTGGACTCGTTATTGTCTCCCAGACATCTACACACGCGTGCGTCCTCCTCTGCATGACCAATATTCTTTTATTTCTGTTTTTTTCAGTTTTGCTTAGTCAGTTTAGTTTTATTTTTTTTATACTTTCATGTTAGTTTGTTTAATGTCTTATTAAAATAACCTGTAAATAATTTGATCCTTTTATATTATTTTATTAGTTATAAGTTTATTCTTCTATGAATCTTTACCAGAGAACAACCCAACAGCTCTCATCCTTGACACTTATACAAAGAGCAACCCAACAGCTCTCGTCCTTGACACTTATACAAAGAGCAACCCAACAGCTCTCGTCCTTGACACTTATACAAAGAGCAACCCAACAGCTCTCGTCCTTGACACTTATACAAAGAGCAACCCAACAGCTCTCGTCCTTGACACTTATACAAAGAGCAACCCAACAGCTCTCGTCCTTGACACTTATACAAAGAGCAACCCAACAGCTCTCTTCCTTGACACTTATACAAAGAGCAACCCAACAGCTCTCGTCCTTGACACTTATACAAAGAGCAACCCAACAGCTCTCGTCCTTGACACTTATACAAAGAGCAACCCAACAGCTCTCGTCCTTGACACTTATACAAAGAGCAACCCAACAGCTCTCTTCCTTGACACTTATACAAAGAGCAACCCAACAGCTCTCTTCCTTGACACTTATACAAAGAGCAACCCAACAGCTCTCTTCCTTGACACTTATACAAAGAGCAACCCAACAGCTCTCGTCCTTGACACTTATACAAAGAGCAACCCAACAGCTCTCTTCCTTGACACTTATACAAAGAGCAACCCAACAGCTCTCGTCCTTGACACTTATACAAAGAGCAACCCAACAGCTCTCGTCCTTGACACTTATACAAAGAGCAACCCAACAGCTCTCGTCCTTGACACTTATACAAAGAGCAACCCAACAGCTCTCTTCCTTGACACTTATACAAAGAGCAACCCAACAGCTCTCTTCCTTGACACTTATACAAAGAGCAACCCAACAGCTCTCTTCCTTGACACTTATACAAAGAGCAACCCAACAGCTCTCGTCCTTGACACTTATACAAAGAGCAACCCAACAGCTCTCTTCCTTGACACTTATACAAAGAGCAACCCAACAGCTCTCTTCCTTGACACTTATACAAAGAGCAACCCAACAGCTCTCTTCCTTGACACTTATACAAAGAGCAACCCAACAGCTCTCTTCCTTGACACTTATACAGAGAGCAACCCAACAGCTCTCTTCCTTGACACTTATACAAAGAGCAACCCAACAGCTCTCTTCCTTGACACTTATACAAAGAGCAACCCAAGAGCTCTCTTCCTTGACACTTATACAAAGAGCAACCCAACAGCTCTCGTCCTTGACACTTATACAAAGAGCAACCCAACAGCTCTCGTCCTTGACACTTATACAAAGAGCAACCCAACAGCTCTCGTCCTTGACACTTATACAAAGAGCAACCCAACAGCTCTCGTCCTTGACACTTATACAAAGAGCAACCCAACAGCTCTCGTCCTTGACACTTATACAAAGAGCAACCCAACAGCTCTCTTCCTTGACACTTATACAAAGAGCAACCCAACAGCTCTCGTCCTTGACACTTATACAAAGAGCAACCCAACAGCTCTCTTCCTTGACACTTATACAAAGAGCAACCCAACAGTTCTCTTCCTTGACACTTATACAAAGAGCAACCCAACAGCTCTCTTCCTTGACACTTATACAAAGAGCAACCCAACAGCTCTCGTCCTTGACACTTACACAAAGAGCAACCCAACAGCTCTCTTCCTTGACACTTATACAAAGAGCAACCCAACAGCTCTCTTCCTTGACACTTATACAAAGAGCAACCCAACAGCTCTCTTCCTTGACACTTATACAAAGAGCAACCCAACAGCTCTCTTCCTTGACACTTATACAAAGAGCAACCCAACAGCTCTCGTCCTTGACACTTATACAAAGAGCAACCCAACAGCTCTCTTCCTTGAAACTTATACAAAGAGCAACCCAACAGCTCTCGTCCTTGACACTTATACAAAGAGCAACTCAACAGCTCTCTTCCTTGACACTTATACAAAGAGCAACCCAACAGCTCTCGTCCTTGACATTAATACAAAGAGCAACCCAACAGCTCTCGTCCTTGACATTTATACAAAGAGCAACCCAACAGCTCTCTTCCTTGACACTTATATAGAGAGCAACCCAACAGCTCTCGTCCTTGACACTTATACAGAGAGCAACCCAACAGCTCTCGTCCTTGACACTTATACAGAGAGCAACCCAACAGCTCTCGTCCTTGACACTTATACAGAGAGCAACCCAACAGCTCTCGTCCTTGGCACTTATACAGAGAGCAACCCAACAGCTCTCGTCCTTGGCACTTATACAGAGAGCAACCCAACAGCTCTCGTCCTTGACACTTATACAGAGAGCAACCCAACAGCTCTCGTCCTTGGCACTTATACAGAGAGCAACCCAACAGCTCTCTTCCTTGACACTTATACAAAGAGCAACCCAACAGCTCTCTTCCTTGACACTTATACAAAGAGCAACCCAACAGCTCTCTTCCTTGACACTTATACAAAGAGCAACCCAACAGCTCTCGTCCTTGACACTTATACAAAGAGCAACCCAACAGCTCTCTTCCTTGAAACTTATACAAAGAGCAACCCAACAGCTCTCGTCCTTGACACTTATACAAAGAGCAACCCAACAGCTCTCTTCCTTGACACTTATACAAAGAGCAACCCAACAGCTCTCGTCCTTGACATTAATACAAAGAGCAACCCAACAGCTCTTGTCCTTGACATTTATACAAAGAGCAACCCAACAGCTCTCTTCCTTGACACTTATATAGAGAGCAACCCAACAGCTCTCGTCCTTGACACTTATACAGAGAGCAACCCAACAGCTCTCGTCCTTGACACTTATACAGAGAGCAACCCAACAGCTCTCGTCCTTGACACTTATACAGAGAGCAACCCAACAGCTCTCGTCCTTGGCACTTATACAGAGAGCAACCCAACAGCTCTCGTCCTTGGCACTTATACAGAGAGCAACCCAACAGCTCTCGTCCTTGACACTTATACAGAGAGCAACCCAACAGCTCTCGTCCTTGGCACTTATACAGAGAGCAACCCAACAGCTCTCGACCTTGGCACTTATACAGAGAGCAACCCAACAGCTCTCGTCCTTGGCACTTATACAGAGAGCAACCCAACAGCTCTCGTCCTTGACACTTATACAGAGAGCAACCCAACAGCTCTCGTCCTTGGCACTTATACAGAGAGCAACCCAACAGCTCTCGTCCTTGGCACTTATACAGAGAGCAACCCAACAGCTCTCGTCCTTGACACTTATACAGAGAGCAACCCAACAGCTCTCGTCCTTGGCACTTATACAGAGACCAACCCAACAGCTCTCGTCCTTGGCACTTATACAGAGAGCAACCCAACAGCTCTCGTCCTTGACACTTATACAGAGAGCAACCCAACAGCTCTCGTCCTTGACACCAATCCAGAGAACAGCACAACAGTTGTCTCGTCCTTGACACTTATCAAGAGAGCAACACAACAGCTCTCGTCCTTGACACTTGTCAAGAGAGCAACACAACAGCTGTCTCGTCCTTGACACTTGTCAAGAGAGCAACACAACAGCTCTCGTCCTTGACACTTGTCAAGAGAGCAACACAACAGCTCTCGTCCTTGACACTTGTCAAGAGAGCAACACAACAGCTGTCTCGTCCTTGACACTTGTCAAGAGAGCAACACAACAGCTCTCGTCCTTGACACTTGTCAAGAGAGCAACACAACAGCTGTCTCGTCCTTGACACTTGTCAAGAGAGCAACACAACAGCTGTCTCGTCCTTGACACTTATCCAGAGAGCAACACAACAGCTGTCTCGTCCTTGACACTTGTCAAGAGAGCAACACAACAGCTGTCTCGTCCTTGACACTTATCAAGAGAGCAACACAACAGCTGTCTCGTCCTTGACACTTGTCAAGAGAGCAACACAACAGCTGTCTCGTCCTTGACACTTATCCAGAGAGCAACACAACAGCTGTCTCGTCCTTGACACTTGTCCACTCATTAGTTTGAGGTAGCTTATATTCTTCTTGTGGTTTAGATGTTATGTGTGTCACGGTCAATTTTCAGTCTCCTTTAAATTTAAAGGTAAACTGAGTCTTTCCCAGTACAGTGCTGGTTAATCCTTGAGTTCTAGTGTATTATATTCGCCGGCGTCTCAAGGGAGGCTCCTTGATGTTGGTAAGGATCTCTTAATACAAGGAATTAAAGCTGTTCTTCCTTTCCTTGGATCGAACTTGAATACCTGCCGTTCCCCAGGCCCGGTGGCCTGGTGGCTAAAGCTCCCGCTTCACACACGGAGGGCCCGGGTTCGATTCCCGGCGGGTGGAAACATTCGACACGTTTCCTTACACCTGTTGTCCTGTTCACCTAGCAGCAAATAGGTACCTGGGTGTTAGTCGACTGGTGTGGGTCGCATCCTGGGGGACAAGATTAAGGACCCCAATGGAAATAAGTTAGACAGTCCTCGATGACGCACTGACTTTCTTGGGTTATCCTGGGTGGCTAACCCTCCGGGGTTAAAAATCCGAACGAAATCTTATCTTATCTTATCTTATCTTACCCCAGGACTTGTATGACTCCTCTTAAGGACCATAACGCTAACAATGTTGTCATTAATCGTGACCACAAACTTCCCTTACAGTTTTTTTTTTTCATTTTATTTTCTGTATGGGTTCTTTGAAATTCAGTTTCTCACTATATCTGTCTCAGAAAATGTCTCATTCTTCATTCCTTTATCGACATGTTTCCTGTACAGCGGTCTTTTGGATTCCTTCCAGATAGTTGAATGTCAACAGAGGCAGGAAGAGGGAGAGCATCACCAACAAATCATCATGAAATCTTGGGTCAGCAGATTCTGGAGGGAACACTGTGACCAGTGAAGTTAATGATGCGAGCATAACTTACATCACCCTCTCTCTCTCTCTCCCTCTCTCTCTCTCTCTCTCTCTCTCTCTCTCTCTCTCTCTCTCTCTCTCTCTCTCTCTCTCTCTCTCTCTCTCTCTCTCTCTCTCTCTCTCTCTCTCACTCTCTCTCTCTGTCTCTCTCTGTCTCTCTCCATCTCTCTCTCTCTCTGTCTCTCTGGTGGAAGCTCTACACCTGAGACCCATATTCGATGGATTTACTTAAGTGTATGTGTGCGTGCGTGCGCGCGCGTATTATTTATTTATTTATATATATATATATATATATATATATATATATATATATATATATATATATATATATATATATATATATATATATATATATAAATGTGTGTGTGTGTACATAAAATCTTATAAGATCATTTAAGTTCATGAATGCTGTTATGAGGGTCACTGTTTGTCTACGTCCCACGAAACATTTTTAATATGATGTGCGAGTGTGTGTACAAAGACCGTGTGTACATAACCCGTGTATACACATAACCCCCCTGTGTGTACATAACCCTTGTGTGTGTACAGAGCTTGTGACACGCGCACACACGTGTATCACCACTATAGTTAAGAGAGAGAGAGAGTATCACTGTGTAGTGACTCTGGCAGCTGGTACATTCTGACGATGCTCTGGTATCTAACTCTGGCAGCTGGTACATTCTGACGATGCTCTGGTATCTAACTCTGGCAGCTGGTACATTCTGGCGATGCTCTGGTATCTAACTCTGGCAGCTGGTACATTCTGGCGATGCTCTGGTATCTAACTCTGGCAGCTGGTACATTCTGGCGATGCTCTGGTATCTAACTCTGGCAGCTGGTACATTCTGGCGATGCTCTGGTATCTAACTCTGGCAGCTGGTACATTCTGGCGATGCTCTGGTATCTAACTCTGGCAGCTGGTACATTCTGGCGATGCTCTGGTATCTAACTCTGGCAGCTGGTACATTCTGGCGATGCTCTGGTATCTAACTCTGGCAGCTGGTACATTCTGGCGATGCTCTGGTATCTAACTCTGGCAGCTGGTACATTCTGGCGATGCTCTGGTATCTAACTCTGGCAGCTGGTACATTCTGGCGATGCTCTGGTATCTAACTCTGGCAGCTGGTACATTCTGGCGATGCTCTGGTATCTAACTCTGGCAGCTGGTACATTCTGGCGATGCTCTGGTATCTAACTCTGGCAGCTGGTACATTCTGGCGATGCTCTGGTATCTAACTCTGGCAGCTGGTACATTCTGGCGATGCTCTGGTATCTAACTCTGGCAGCTGGTACATTCTGGCGATGCTCTGGTATCTAACTCTGGCAGCTGGTACATTCTGGCGATGCTCTGGTATCTAACTCTGGCAGCTGGTACATTCTGGCGATGCTCTGGTATCTAACTCTGGCAGCTGGTACATTCTGGCGATGCTCTGGTATCTAACTCTGGCAGCTGGTACATTCTGGCGATGCTCTGGTATCTAACTCTGGCAGCTGGTACATTCTGGCGATGCTCTGGTATCTAACTCTGGCAGCTGGTACATTCTGGCGATGCTCTGGTATCTAACTCTGGCAGCTGGTACATTCTGGCGATGCTCTGGTATCTAACTCTGGCAGCTGGTACATTCTGGCGATGCTCTGGTATCTAACTCTGGCAGCTGGTACATTCTGGCGATGCTCTGGTATCTAACTCTGGCAGCTGGTACATTCTGGCGATGCTCTGGTATCTAACTCTGGCAGCTGGTACATTCTGGCGATGCTCTGGTATCTAACTCTGGCAGCTGGTACATTCTGGCGATGCTCTGGTATCTAACTCTGGCAGCTGGTACATTCTGGCGATGCTCTGGTATCTAACTCTGGCAGCTGGTACATTCTGGCGATGCTCTGGTATCTAACTCTGGCAGCTGGTACATTCTGGCGATGCTCTGGTATCTAACTCTGGCAGCTGGTACATTCTGGCGATGCTCTGGTATCTAACTCTGGCAGCTGGTACATTCTGGCGATGCTCTGGTATCTAACTCTGGCAGCTGGTACATTCTGGCGATGCTCTGGTATCTAACTCTGGCAGCTGGTACATTCTGGCGATGCTCTGGTATCTAACTCTGGCAGCTGGTACATTCTGGCGATGCTCTGGTATCTAACTCTGGCAGCTGGTACATTCTGGCGATGCTCTGGTATCTAACTCTGGCAGCTGGTACATTCTGGCGATGCTCTGGTATCTAACTCTGGCAGCTGGTACATTCTGGCGATGCTCTGGTATCTAACTCTGGCAGCTGGTACATTCTGGCGATGCTCTGGTATCTAACTCTGGCAGCTGGTACATTCTGGCTATGCTCTGGTATCTAACTCTGGCAGCTGGTACATTCTGGCGATGCTCTGGTATCTAACTCTGGCAGCTGGTACATTCTGGCGATGCTCTGGTATCTAACTCTGGCAGCTGGTACATTCTGGCGATGCTCTGGTATCTAACTCTGGCAGCTGGTACATTCTGGCGATGCTCTGGTATCTAACTCTGGCAGCTGGTACATTCTGGCGATGCTCTGGTATCTAACTCTGGCAGCTGGTACATTCTGGCGATGCTCTGGTATCTAACTCTGGCAGCTGGTACATTCTGGCGATGCTCTGGTATCTAACTCTGGCAGCTGGTACATTCTGGCGATGCTCTGGTATCTAACTCTGGCAGCTGGTACATTCTGGCGATGCTCTGGTATCTAACTCTGGCAGCTGGTACATTCTGGCGATGCTCTGGTATCTAACTCTGGCAGCTGGTACATTCTGGCGATGCTCTGGTATCTAACTCTGGCAGCTGGTACATTCTGGCGATGCTCTGGTATCTAACTCTGGCAGCTGGTACATTCTGGCGATGCTCTGGTATCTAACTCTGGCAGCTGGTACATTCTGGCGATGCTCTGGTATCTAACTCTGGCAGCTGGTACATTCTGGCGATGCTCTGGTATCTAACTCTGGCAGCTGGTACATTCTGGCGATGCTCTGGTATCTAACTCTGGCAGCTGGTACATTCTGGCGATGCTCTGGTATCTAACTCTGGCAGCTGGTACATTCTGGCGATGCTCTGGTATCTAACTCTGGCAGCTGGTACATTCTGGCGATGCTCTGGTATCTAACTCTGGCAGCTGGTACATTCTGGCGATGCTCTGGTATCTAACTCTGGCAGCTGGTACATTCTGGCGATGCTCTGGTATCTAACTCTGGCAGCTGGTACATTCTGGCGATGCTCTGGTATCTAACTCTGGCAGCTGGTACATTCTGGCGATGCTCTGGTATCTAACTCTGGCAGCTGGTACATTCTGGCGATGCTCTGGTATCTAACTCTGGCAGCTGGTACATTCTGGCGATGCTCTGGTATCTAACTCTGGCAGCTGGTACATTCTGGCGATGCTCTGGTATCTAACTCTGGCAGCTGGTACATTCTGGCGATGCTCTGGTATCTAACTCTGGCAGCTGGTACATTCTGGCGATGCTCTGGTATCTAACTCTGGCAGCTGGTACATTCTGGCGATGCTCTGGTATCTAACTCTGGCAGCTGGTACATTCTGGCGATGCTCTGGTATCTAACTCTGGCAGCTGGTACATTCTGGCGATGCTCTGGTATCTAACTCTGGCAGCTGGTACATTCTGGCGATGCTCTGGTATCTAACTCTGGCAGCTGGTACATTCTGGCGATGCTCTGGTATCTAACTCTGGCAGCTGGTACATTCTGGCGATGCTCTGGTATCTAACTCTGGCAGCTGGTACATTCTGGCGATGCTCTGGTATCTAACTCTGGCAGCTGGTACATTCTGGCGATGCTCTGGTATCTAACTCTGGCAGCTGGTACATTCTGGCGATGCTCTGGTATCTAACTCTGGCAGCTGGTACATTCTGGCGATGCTCTGGTATCTAACTCTGGCAGCTGGTACATTCTGGCGATGCTCTGGTATCTAACTCTGGCAGCTGGTACATTCTGGCGATGCTCTGGTATCTAACTCTGGCAGCTGGTACATTCTGGCGATGCTCTGGTATCTAACTCTGGCAGCTGGTACATTCTGGCGATGCTCTGGTATCTAACTCTGGCAGCTGGTACATTCTGGCGATGCTCTGGTATCTAACTCTGGCAGCTGGTACATTCTGGCGATGCTCTGGTATCTAACTCTGGCAGCTGGTACATTCTGGCGATGCTCTGGTATCTAACTCTGGCAGCTGGTACATTCTGGCGATGCTCTGGTATCTAACTCTGGCAGCTGGTACATTCTGGCGATGCTCTGGTATCTAACTCTGGCAGCTGGTACATTCTGGCGATGCTCTGGTATCTAACTCTGGCAGCTGGTACATTCTGGCGATGCTCTGGTATCTAACTCTGGCAGCTGGTACATTCTGGCGATGCTCTGGTATCTAACTCTGGCAGCTGGTACATTCTGGCGATGCTCTGGTATCTAACTCTGGCAGCTGGTACATTCTGGCGATGCTCTGGTATCTAACTCTGGCAGCTGGTACATTCTGGCGATGCTCTGGTATCTAACTCTGGCAGCTGGTACATTCTGGCGATGCTCTGGTATCTAACTCTGGCAGCTGGTACATTCTGGCGATGCTCTGGTATCTAACTCTGGCAGCTGGTACATTCTGGCGATGCTCTGGTATCTAACTCTGGCAGCTGGTACATTCTGGCGATGCTCTGGTATCTAACTCTGGCAGCTGGTACATTCTGGCGATGCTCTGGTATCTAACTCTGGCAGCTGGTACATTCTGGCGATGCTCTGGTATCTAACTCTGGCAGCTGGTACATTCTGGCGATGCTCTGGTATCTAACTCTGGCAGCTGGTACATTCTGGCGATGCTCTGGTATCTAACTCTGGCAGCTGGTACATTCTGGCGATGCTCTGGTATCTAACTCTGGCAGCTGGTACATTCTGGCGATGCTCTGGTATCTAACTCTGGCAGCTGGTACATTCTGGCGATGCTCTGGTATCTAACTCTGGCAGCTGGTACATTCTGGCGATGCTCTGGTATCTAACTCTGGCAGCTGGTACATTCTGGCGATGCTCTGGTATCTAACTCTGGCAGCTGGTACATTCTGGCGATGCTCTGGTATCTAACTCTGGCAGCTGGTACATTCTGGCGATGCTCTGGTATCTAACTCTGGCAGCTGGTACATTCTGGCGATGCTCTGGTATCTAACTCTGGCAGCTGGTACATTCTGGCGATGCTCTGGTATCTAACTCTGGCAGCTGGTACATTCTGGCGATGCTCTGGTATCTAACTCTGGCAGCTGGTACATTCTGGCGATGCTCTGGTATCTAACTCTGGCAGCTGGTACATTCTGGCGATGCTCTGGTATCTAACTCTGGCAGCTGGTACATTCTGGCGATGCTCTGGTATCTAACTCTGGCAGCTGGTACATTCTGGCGATGCTCTGGTATCTAACTCTGGCAGCTGGTACATTCTGGCGATGCTCTGGAATCTAACTCTGGCAGCTGGTACATTCTGGCGATGCTCTGGTATCTAACTCTGGCAGCTGGTACATTCTGGCGATGCTCTGGTATCTAACTCTGGCAGCTGGTACATTCTGGCTATGCTCTGGTATCTAACTCTGGCAGCTGGTACATTCTGGCGATGCTCTGGTATCTAACTCTGGCAGCTGGTACATTCTGGCGATGCTCTGGTATCTAACTCTGGCAGCTGGTACATTCTGGCGATGCTCTGGTATCTAACTCTGGCAGCTGGTACATTCTGGCGATGCTCTGGTATCTAACTCTGGCAGCTGGTACATTCTGGCGATGCTCTGGTATCTAACTCTGGCAGCTGGTACATTCTGGCGATGCTCTGGTATCTAACTCTGGCAGCTGGTACATTCTGGCGATGCTCTGGTATCTAACTCTGGCAGCTGGTACATTCTGGCGATGCTCTGGTATCTAACAATACTCTATAATACATGACAAATAATAATAATGGTAATACTATTACCAATATATGCAGCGCTTGTGGGTTTAGCGCTTATAATAATATTATTACTAATACGGATCTAATTATAGTGAAAAAATTCTGTAGCAATAATATATTAATTTTAATTTGTGATACGTGTTCACATTTTAAAATATAATAATGTACAGTGGTTCTTAACCAGAAATATTGTACCTCCCCCCCCCCGGCGGTACGAGAAACCCGCTGATGTTAACTGGCAGCAGCAGACTGAACTGTACCAGCTGAACTGTACCAGCTGAACTGTACCAGCTGAACTGTACCAGCTGAACTGTACCAGCTGAACTGTACCAGCTGAACTGTACCAGCTGAACTGTACCAGCTGAACTGTACCAGCTGAACTGTACCAGCTGAACTGTACCAGCTGAACTGTACCAGCTGAACTGTACCAGCTGAACTGTACCAGCTGAACTCTACCAGCTGAACTCTACCAGCTGAACTGTACCAGCTGAGCTGAACTCTACCAGCTGAACTGTACCAGCTGATGTTAACTGTACCAGCACTGTACCAGCAGTACCAGCTGAACTGTACCAGCTGAACTGTACCAGCTGAACTGTACCAGCTGAACTGTACCAGCTGAACTGTACCAGCTGAACTGTACCAGCTGAACTGTACCAGCTGAACTGTACCAGCTGAACTGTACCAGCTGACCAGCTGTACCAGCTGAACTGTACCAGCTGAACTGTACCAGCTGAACTGTACCAGCTGAACTCTACCAGCTGAACTCTACCAGCTGAACTCTACCAGCTGAACTGTACCAGCTGAACTGTACCAGCTGAACTCTGTACCAGCTGAACTCTACCAGCTGAACTCTACCAGCTGAACTGTACCAGCTGAACTGTACCAGCTGAACTGTACCAGCTGAACTGTACCAGCTGAACTGTACCAGCTGAACTGTACCAGCTGAACTGTACCAGCTGAACTGTACCAGCTGAACTGTACCAGCTGAACTGTACCAGCTGAACTGTACCAGCTGAACTGTACCAGCTGAACTGTACCAGCTGAACTGTACCAGCTGAACTGTACCAGTACCAGCTGAACTGTACCAGCTGAACTGTACCAGCTGAACTGTACCAGCTGAACTGTACCAGCTGAACTGTACCAGCTGAACTGTACCAGCTGAACTGTACCAGCTGAACTGTACCAGCTGTACCAGCTGAACTCTACCAGCTGAACTGTACCAGCTGAATTGTACCAGCTGAACTGTACCAGCTGAACTGTACCAGCTGAACTGTACCAGCTGAACTCTACCAGCTGAACTGTACCAGCTGAACTGTACCAGCTGAACTGTACCAGCTGAACTCTACCAGCTGAACTGTACCAGCTGAACTGTACCAGCTGAACTCTACCAGCTGAACTGTACCAGCTGAACTGTACCAGCTGTACCAGCTGAACTGTACCAGATGAACTGTACCAGCTGAACTGTACCAGCTGAACTGTACCAGCTGAACTGTACCAGCTGAACTGTACCAGCTGAACTGTACCAGCTGAACTGTACCAGCTGAACTGTACCAGCTGAACTGTACCAGCTGAACTGTACCAGCTGAACTGTACCAGCTGAACTGTACCAGCTGAACTGTACCAGCTGAACTGTACCAGCTGAACTGTACCAGCTGAACTGTACCAGCTGAACTGTACCAGCTGAACTGTACCAGCTGAACTGTACCAGCTGAACTGTACCAGCTGAACTGTACCAGCTGAACTGTACCAGCTGAACTGTACCAGCTGAACTGTACCAGCTGAACTGTACCAGCTGAACTGTACCAGCTGAACTGTACCAGCTGAACTGTACCAGCTGAACTGTACCAGCTGAACTCTACCAGCTGAACTGTACCAGCTGAACTGTACCAGCTGAACTGTACCAGCTGAACTGTACCAGCTGAACTCTACCAGCTGAACTCTACCATCTGAACTCTACCAGCTGAACTGTACCAGCTGAACTCTACCAGCTAAACTGTACCAGCTGAACTGTACCAGCTGAACTGTACCAGCTGAACTGTACCAGCTGAACTGTACCAGCTGAACTGTACCAGCTGAACTCTACCAGCTGAACTGTACCAGCTGAACTGTACCAGCTGAACTGTACCAGCTGAACTGTACCAGCTGAACTCTACCAGCTGAACTGTACCAGCTGAACTCTACCAGCTGAACTCTACCAGCTGAACTGTACCAGCTGAACTCTACCAGCTGAACTCTACCAGCTGAACTCTACCAGCTGAACTGTACCAGCTGAACTGTACCAGCTGAACTGTACCAGCTGAACTGTACCAGCTCAACTCTACCAGCTGAACTGTACCAGCTGAACTGTACCAGCTAAACTGTACCAGCTGAACTGTACCAGCTGAACTGTACCAGCTGAACTCTACCAGCTGAACTCTACCAGCTGAACTCTACCAGCTGAACTCTACCAGCTGAACTCTACCAGCTGAACTCTACCAGCTAAACTGTACCAGCTGAACTGTACCAGCTGAACTGTACCAGCTGAACTGTACCAGCTGAACTGTACCAGCTGAACTCTACCAGCTGAACTCTACCAGCTGAACTGTACCAGCTGAACTGTACCAGCTGAACTGTACCAGCTGAACTGTACCAGCTGAACTCTACCAGCTGAACTCTACCAGCTGAACTGTACCAGCTGAACTGTACCAGCTGAACTGTACCAGCTGAACTGTACCAGCTGAACTGTACCAGCTGAACTGTACCAGCTGAACTGTACCAGCTGAACTGTACCAGCTGAACTGTACCAGCTGAACTGTACCAGCTGAACTGTACCAGCTGAACTCTACCAGCTGAACTGTACCAGCTGAACTGTACCAGCTGAACTGTACCAGCTGAACTGTACCAGCTGAACTGTACCAGCTGAACTCTACCAGCTGAACTCTACCAGCTGAACTCTACCAGCTGAACTCTACCAGCTGAACTCTACCAGCTGAACTGTACCAGCTGAACTGTACCAGCTGAACTCTACCAGCTGAACTCTACCAGCTGAACTCTACCAGCTGAACTGTACCAGCTGAACTCTACCAGCTGAACTCTACCAGCTGAACTCTACCAGCTGAACTGTACCAGCTGAACTGTACCAGCTGAACTGTACCAGCTGAACTGTACCAGCTGAACTGTACCAGCTGAACTGTACCAGCTGAACTGTACCAGCTGAACTGTACCAGCTGAACTGTACCAGCTGAACTGTACCAGCTGAACTGTACCAGCTGAACTGTACCAGCTGAACTGTACCAGCTGAACTGTACCAGCTGAACTCTACCAGCTGAACTGTACCAGCTGAACTGTACCAGCTGAACTGTACCAGCTGAACTGTACCAGCTGAACTCTACCAGCTGAACTCTACCAGCTGAACTGTACCAGCTGAACTGTACCAGCTGAACTCTACCAGCTGAACTGTACCAGCTGAACTGTACCAGCTGAACTCTACCAGCTGAACTGTACCAGCTGAACTGTACCAGCTAAACTGTACCAGCTGAACTGTACCAGCTGAACTCTACCAGCTGAACTCTACCAGCTGAACTGTACCAGCTAAACTGTACCAGCTGAACTGTACCAGCTGAACTCTACCAGCTGAACTCTACCAGCTGAACTGTACCAGCTGAACTGTACCAGCTGAACTGTACCAGCTGAACTGTACCAGCTGAACTGTACCAGCTGAACTGTACCAGCTGAACTCTACCAGCTGAACTGTACCAGGTGAACTGTACCAGGTGAACTGTACCAGCTGAACTGTACCAGCTGAACTGTACCAGCTGAACTCTACCAGCTGAACTGTACCAGCTGAACTGTACCAGCTGAACTGTACCAGCTGAACTCTACCAGCTGAACTGTACCAGCTGAACTGTACCAGCTGAACTGTACCAGCTGAACTGTACCAGCTGAACTGTACCAGCTGAACTGTACCAGCTGAACTGTACCAGCTGAACTGTACCAGCTGAACTGTACCAGCTGAACTGTACCAGCTGAACTGTACCAGCTGAACTGTACCAGCTGAACTCTACCAGCTGAACTGTACCAGCTGAACTGTACCAGCTGAACTGTACCAGCTAAACTGTACCAGCTGAACTGTACCAGCTGAACTGTACCAGCTGAACTGTACCAGCTGAACTGTACCAGCTGAACTGTACCAGCTGAACTCTACCAGCTGAACTGTACCACCTGAACTGTACCAGCTGAACTCTACCAGCTGAACTGTACCAGCTGAACTGTACCAGCTAAACTGTACCAGCTGAACTGTACCAGCTGAACTGTACCAGCTGAACTGTACCAGCTGAACTGTACCAGCTGAACTGTACCAGCTGAACTGTACCAGCTGAACTGTACCAGCTGAACTGTACCAGCTGAACTGTACCAGCTGAACTCTACCAGCTGAACTGTACCAGCTGAACTGTACCAGCTAAACTGTACCAGCTGAACTGTACCAGCTGAACTCTACCAGCTGAACTCTACCAGCTGAACTGTACCAGCTGAACTGTACCAGCTGAACTCTACCAGCTGAACTGTACCAGCTGAACTGTACCAGCTGAACTGTACCAGCTGAACTGTACCAGCTGAACTGTACCAGCTGAACTGTACCAGCTGAACTGTACCAGCTGAACTGTACCAGCTAAACTGTACCAGCTGAACTGTACCAGCTGAACTCTACCAGCTGAACTCTACCAGCTTAACTGTACCAGCTGAACTGTACCAGCTGAACTGTACCAGCTGAACTGTACCAGCTGAACTGTACCAGCTGAACTGTACCAGCTGAACTGTACCAGCTGAACTCTACCAGCTGAACTCTACCAGCTTAACTGTACCAGCTGAACTGTACCAGCTGAACTGTACCAGCTGAACTGTACCAGCTGAACTGTACCAGCTGAACTGTACCAGCTGAACTGTACCAGCTAAACTGTACCAGCTGAACTGTACCAGCTGAACTCTACCAGCTGAACTCTACCAGCTTAACTGTACCAGCTGAACTGTACCAGCTGAACTGTACCAGCTGAACTGTACCAGCTAAACTGTACCAGCTGAACTGTACCAGCTGAACTGTACCAGCTGAACTGTACCAGCTGAACTGTACCAGCTGAACTGTACTAGCTGAACTGTACCAGCTAAACTGTACCAGCTGAACTGTACCAGCTGAACTCTACCAGCTGAACTCTACCAGCTTAACTGTACCAGCTGAACTGTACCAGCTAGACTGTACCAGCTAGACTGTACCAGCTAGACTGTACCAGCTAGACTGTACCAGCTAGACTGTACCAGCTAGACTGTACCAGCTAGACTGTACCAGCTAGACTGTACCAGCTAGACTGTACCAGCTAGACTGTACCAGCTAGACTGTACCAGCTAGACTGTACCAGCTGAACTCTACCAGCTTAACTGTACCAGCTGAACTGTACCAGCTGAACTGTACCAGCTGAACTGTACCAGCTAAACTGTACCAGCTGAACTGTACCAGCTGAACTGTACCAGCTGAACTGTACCAGCTGAACTGTACCAGCTGAACTGTACCAGCTGAACTGTACCAGCTGAACTGTACCAGCTGAACTGTACCAGCTGAACACTTCCATCCAAGCAACGGGAATATGTTCACTGTCATACAAAAGTTGTCAACTTTTATTAAAAACTTCCAATTTGGATAAATCACATTTAGAACGGAAATTCATCTCATTTTTCCCGTGTGCGCCGGAGGCTGCTGGGAAGACCTGGCCATGGTGACGCAAGTGACACGTCACTCTCACCAAGTGTCTCCGTGTTTCCCAAGTTACTGTCACCACGGAGACGTTTTTGTGGCTCAGGGAGGTTTAGCGCTATTTTTTTTATTATAGTAATAGTGTGGCTCAAGGATGGATGCAAAACTTATTTATTTTTTAATTTGGATTCCGCGGATGACAGTGATGTAATATTTAATTATCTTGTACAACTGAAACCTAATGAAGGAATACGAATGAAATTTGAAGCAGTGAGTGTAGAACACTTCTGGGGTTCACAAGTGAGTGTAGAACACTTCTGGGGTTCACAAGTGAGTGTAGAACACTTCTGGGGTTCACAAGTGAGTGTAGAACACTTCTGGGGTTCACAAGTGAGTGTAGAACACTTCTGGGGTTCACAAGTGAGTGTAGAACACTTCTGGGGTTCACAAGTGAGTGTAGAACACTTCTGGGGTTCACAAGTGAGTGTAGAACACTTCTGGGGTTCACAAGTGAGTGTAGAACACTTCTGGGGTTCACAAGTGAGTGTAGAACACTTCTGGGGTTCACAAGTGAGTGTAGAACACTTCTGGGGTTCACAAGTGAGTGTAGAACACTTCTGGGGTTCACAAGTGAGTGTAGAACACTTCTGGGGTTCACAAGTGAGTGTAGAACACTTCTGGGGTTCACAAGTGAGTGTAGAACACTTCTGTAGTTCACAAGTGAGTGTAGAAGACTTCTGTGGTTCACAAGTGAGTGTAGAACACTTCTGGGGTTCACAAGTGAGTGTAGAACACTTCTGGGGTTCACAAGTGAGTGTAGAACACTTCTGTGGTTCACAAGTGAGCGTAGAACACTTCTGGGGTTCACAAGTGAGTGTAGAACACTTCTGGGGTTCACAAGTGAGTGTAGAACACTTCTGGGGTTCACAAGTGAGTGTAGAACACTTCTGTGGTTCACAAGTGAGTGTAGAACACTTCTGGGGTTCACAAGTGAGTGTAGAACACTTCTGTGGTTCCCAAGTGAGTGTAGAACACTTCTGGGGTTCACAAGTGAGTGTAGAACACTTCTGGGGTTCACAAGTGAGTGTAGAACACTTCTGGGGTTCACAAGTGAGTGTAGAACACTTCTGGGGTTCACAAGTGAGTGTAGAACACTTCTGGGGTTCAAAAGTGAGTGTAGAACACTTCTGGGATTCACAAGTGAGTGTAGAACACTTCTGGGGTTCACAAGTGAGTGTAGAACACTTCTGGGGTTCACAAGTGAGTGTAGAACACTTCTGGGGTTCACAAGTGAGTGTAGAACACTTCTGGGGTTCACAAGTGAGTGTAGAACACTTCTGGGGTTCACAAGTGAGTGTAGAACACTTCTGGGGTTCACAAGTGAGTGTAGAACACTTCTGGGGTTCACAAGTGAGTGTAGAACACTTCTGGGGTTCACAAGTGAGTGTAGAACACTTCTGGGGTTCACAAGTGAGTATAGAACACTTCTGGGGTTCACAAGTGAGTGTAGAACACTTCTGGGGTTCACAAGTGAGTGTAGAACACTTCTGGGGTTCACAAGTGAGTGTAGAACACTTCTGGGGTTCACAAGTGAGTATAGAACACTTCTGGGGTTCACAAGTGAGTGTAGAACACTTCTGGGGTTCACAAGTGAGTGTAGAACACTTCTGGGGTTCACAAGTGAGTGTAGAACACTTTTGGGGTTCACAAGTGAGTGTAGAACACTTCACTAGTGGTTCACAAGTGAGTGTAGAAAGTGAGTGTAGAACACTTCTGTTCACAAGTGAGTTCACAAGTGAGTGTAGAACACTTCTGGGGTTCACAAGTGAGTGTAGAACTCTACTGGGGTTCACAAGTGAGTGTAGAACACTTCTGGGGTTCACAAGTGAGTGTAGAACACTTCTAGAACACTTCTGTGGTTCACAAGTGAGTGTAGAACACTTCTGGGGTTCACAAGTGAGTATAGAACACTTCTGGGGTTCACAAGTGAGTGTAGAATACTTCTGGGGTTCACAAGTGAGTATAGAACAATTCTGGGGTTCACAACTCAAAACTTTCCAATACTTAACAGAAAAAACTTCAGAGATTCTCGTGACATTTACCACCATTTCTCAAGTCTGCCACAACTTTTCCAACACTCGTCTACAAGAAAACAAAGACTTAAAACCGTCTCGGTGCCGGTGAGGTCATGACTGAGGTTATTTCTAGAAAAAAAAAACAACAACTTGCTTCCAGTAACACCAGTAATTAGCGTCAACAAAAGCTACCCAACGATGGAAATACATGGTATAAAATACCGACACAATGGAAATATAAACACAAATGCAGTATAATGTGATCCTTTATTGACTACGTTTCGCCCACACAGTGGGCTTTTTCAAGTCACAAAGAGAACAGTTTGTGAAACAGTTCTGTTTGTGACTTGAAAAAGCCCACTGTGTGGGCGAAACGTAGTCAATAAAGGATCACATTATACTGCATTTGTGTTTATATTTCCAAAAGCTACCCAAGACAAAAATATCTTTTCTATTTGTAATTAAATGTAAGATCTTACTCCTAACATTGTCATAGTATTATTTAACCTTTATTTCTGGTGTTAAAATAAAGATCTTCCGAAAGAAATTAAAGTTTTAATTAAGTTATTGGAGAGTGATGCGAAAATAAGATAAGTGAAGTGTTAGGACGTGGATGATAATTATGAAGCACTGGTGTACACTGTACTGTTGCTAGGCTTGCTGGGATCATGTTGCTAGGCTTGCTGGGATCATGTTGAAACATTATGAAGCACTGGTGTACACTGTACTGTTGCTAGGCTTGCTGGGATCATGTTGCTAGGCTTGCTGGGATCATGTTGAAACATTATGAAGCACTGGTGTACACTGTACTGTTGCTAGGCTTGCTGGGATCATGTTGAAACATTATGAAGCACTGGTGTACACTGTACTGTTGCTAGGCTTGCTGGGATCATGTTGCTAGGCTTGCTGGGATCATGTTGAAACATTATGAAGCACTGGTGTACACTGTACTGTTGCTAGGCTTGCTGGGATCATGTTGACAGATGAAGCACTGGTGTACACTGTACTGTTGCTAGGCTTGCTGGGATCATGTTGCTAGGCTTGCTGGGATCATGTTGAAACATTATGAAGCACTGGTGTACACTGTACTGTTGCTAGGCTTGCTGGGATCATGTTGCTAGGCTTGCTGGGATCATGTTGACAGATGAAGCACTGATGTACACTGTACTGTTGCTAGGCTTGCTGGGATCATGTTGCTAGGCTTGCTGGGATCATGTTGAAAGATGAAGCACTGATGTACACTGTACTGTTGCTAGGCTTGCTGGGATCATGTTGCTAGGCTTGCTGGGATCATGTTGAAAGATGAAGCACTGGTGTACACTGTACTGTTGCTAGGCTTGCTGGGATCATGTTGCTAGGCTTGCTGGGATCATGTTGCTAGGCTTGCTGGGATCATGTTGCTAGGCTTGCTGGGATCATGTTGCTAGGCTTGCTGGGATCATGTTGCTAGGCTTGCTGGGATCATGTTGCTAGGCTTGCTGGGATCATGTTGCTAGGCTTGCTGGGATCATGTTGCTAGGCTTGCTGGGATCATGTTGCTAGGCTTGCTGGGATCATGTTGCTAGGATTGCTGTACACTGGATCATGGTGCTAGGCTTGCTGGGATCATGTTGCTAGGCTTGCTGGGATCATGTTGCTAGGCTTGCTGGGATCATGTTGCTAGGCTTGCTGGGATCATGTTGCTAGGCTTGCTGGGATCATGTTGCTAGGCTTGCTGGGATCATGTTGCTAGGCTTGCTGGGATCATGTTGCTAGGCTTGCTGGGATCATGTTGCTAGGATTGCTGGGATCATGTTGCTAGGATTGCTGGGATCATGTTGCTAGGCTTGCTGGGATCATGTTGCTAGGCTTGCTGGGATCATGTTGCTAGGCTTGCTGGGATCATGTTGCTAGGCTTGCTGGGATCATGTTGCTAGGCTTGCTGGGATCATGTTGCTAGGCTTGCTGGGATCATGTTGCTAGGATTGCTGGGATCATGTTGCTAGGCTTGCTGGGATCATGTTGCTAGGATTGCTGGGATCATGTTGCTAGGCTTGCTGGGATCATGTTGCTAGGATTGCTGGGATCATGTTGCTAGGCTTGCTGGGATCATGTTGCTAGGCTTGCTGGGATCATGTTGCTAGGATTGCTGGGATCATGTTGCTAGGCTTGCTGGGATCATGTTGCTAGGATTGCTGGGATCATGTTGCTGCTTGCTGGGATCATGTTGCTAGGATTGCTGGGATCATGTTGCTAGGCTTGCTGGGATCATGTTGCTAGGCTTGCTGGGATCATGTTGCTAGGCTTGCTGGGATCATGTTGCTAGGCTTGCTGGGATCATGTTGCTAGGCTTGCTGGGATCATGTTGCTAGGATTGCTGGGATCATGTTGCTAGGCTTGCTGGGATCATGTTGCTAGGCTTGCTGGGATCATGTTGCTAGGCTTGCTGGGATCATGTTGCTAGGATTGCTGGGATCATAGGCTTGCTCATGGCTAGGCTTGCTGGGATCATGTTGCTAGGCTTGCTGGGATCATGTTGCTAGGCTTGCTGGGATCATGATTGCTAGGCTAGGATTGCTGGGATCATGTTGCTAGGCTTGCTGGGATCATGTTGCTAGGCTTGCTGGGATCATGTTGCTAGGCTTGCTGGGATCATGTTGCTAGGCTTGCTGGGATCATGTTGCTAGGCTTGCTGGGATCATGTTGCTAGGCTTGCTGGGATCATGTTGCTAGACTTGCTGGGATCATGTTGCTAGGATTGCTGGGATCATGTTGCTAGGATTGCTGGGATCATGTAGCTAGGCTTGCTGGGATCATGTTGCTAGGCTTGCTGGGATCATGTTGCTAGGCTTGCTGGGATCATGTTGCTAGGCTTGCTGGGATCATAGGTTGCTGGGATATGTTGCTAGGATTGCTGGGATCATGTTGCTAGGCTTGCTGATCTGCTAGGCTTGCTGGGATCATGTTGCTAGGATTGCTGGGATCATGTTGCTAGGCTTGCTGGGATCATGTTGCTAGGATTGCTGGGATCATGTTGCTAGGCTTGCTGGGATCATGTTGCTAGGCTTGCTGGGATCATGTTGCTAGGCTTGCTGGGATCATGTTGCTAGGCTTGCTGGGATCATGTTGCTAGGCTTGCTGGGATCATGTTGCTAGCTTGCTGGGATCATGTTGCTAGGATTGCTGGGATCATGTTGCTAGGCTTGCTGGGATCATGTTGCTAGGATTGCTGGGATCATGTTGCTAGGCTTGCTGGGATCATGTTGCTAGGCTTGCTGGGATCATGTTGCTAGGCTTGCTGGGATCATGTTGCTAGGCTTGCTGGGATCATGTTGCTAGGATTGCTGGGGTCATGTTGCTAGGCTTGCTGGGATCATGTTGCTAGGCTTGCTGGGATCATGTTGCTAGGATTGCTGGGATCATGTTGCTAGGCTTGCTGGGATCATGTTGCTAGGATTGCTGGGATCATGTTGCTAGGCTTGCTGGGATCATGTTGCTAGGCTTGCTGGGATCATGTTGCTAGGATTGCTGGGATCATGTTGCTAGGATTGCTGGGATCATGTTGCTAGGATTGCTGGGATCATGTTGCTAGGCTTGCTGGGATCATGTTGCTAGGATTGCTGGGATCATGTTGCTAGGCTTGCTGGGATCATGTTGCTAGGATTGCTGGGATCATGTTGCTAGGCTTGCTGGGATCATGTTGCTAGGCTTGCTGGGATCATGTTGCTAGGCTTGCTGGGATCATGTTGCTAGGCTTGCTGGGATCATGTTGCTAGGCTTGCTGGGATCATGTTGCTAGGCTTGCTGGGATCATGTTGCTAGGCTTGCTGGGATCATGTTGCTAGGCTTGCTGGGATCATGTTGCTAGGATTGCTGGGATCATGTTGCTAGGCTTGCTGGGATCATGTTGCTAGGCTTGCTGGGATCATGTTGCTAGGTTTGCTGGGATCATGTTGCTAGGCTTGCTGGGATCATGTTGCTAGGCTTGCTGGGATCATGTTGCTAGGCTTGCTGGGATCATGTTGCTAGGCTTGCTGGGATCATGTTGCTAGGCTTGCTGGGATCATGTTGCTAGGCTTGCTGGGATCATGTTGCTAGGCTTGCTGGGATCATGTTGCTAGGCTTGCTGGGATCATGTTGCTAGGCTTGCTGGGATCATGTTGCTAGGATTGCTGGGATCATGTTGCTAGGCTTGCTGGGATCATGTTGATAGGCTTGCTGGGATCATGTTGCTAGGCTTGCTGGGATCATGTTGCTGGGATAGGATTGCTGGGATCATGTTGCTAGGCTTGCTGGGATCATGTTGCTAGGATTGCTGGGATCATGTTGCTAGGCTTGCTGGGATCATGTTGCTAGGCTTGCTGGGATCATGTTGCTAGGCTTGCTGGGATCATGTTGCTAGGCTTGCTGGGATCATGTTGCTAGGCTTGCTGGGATCATGTTGCTAGGCTTGCTGGGATCATGTTGCTAGGCTTGCTGGGATCATGTTGCTAGGATTGCTGGGATCATGTTGCTAGGCTTGCTGGGATCATGTTGCTAGGCTTGCTGGGATCATGTTGCTAGGCTTGCTGGGATCATGTTGCTAGGCTTGCTGGGATCATGTTGCTAGGCTTGCTGGGATCATGTTGCTAGGATTGCTGGGATCATGTTGCTAGGATTGCTGGGATCATGTTGCTAGGCTTGCTGGGATCATGTTGCTAGGCTTGCTGGGATCATGTTGCTAGGCTTGCTGGGATCATGTTGCTAGGCTTGCTGGGATCATGTTGCTAGGCTTGCTGGGATCATGTTGCTAGGCTTGCTGGGATCATGTTGCTAGGCTTGCTGGGATCATGTTGCTAGGCTTGCTGGGATCATGTTGCTAGGCTTGCTGGGATCATGTTGCTAGGCTTGCTGGGATCATGTTGCTAGGCTTGCTGGGATCATGTTGCTAGGATTGCTGGGGTCATGTTGCTTGCTGGGATCATGTTGCTAGGCTTGCTGGGATCATGTTGCTAGGATTGCAGGGATCATGTTGCTAGGATTGCTGGGATCATGTTGCTAGGATTGCTGGGATCATGTTGCTAGGCTTGCTCGGATCATGTTGCTAGGCTTGCTGGGATCATGTTGCTAGGCTTGCTGGGATCATGTTGCTAGGCTTGCTGGGATCATGTTGCTAGGCTTGCTGGGATCATGTTGCTAGGCTTGCTGGGATCATGTTGCTAGGCTTGCTGGGATCATGTTGCTAGGATTGCTGGGATCATGTTGCTAGGATTGCTGGGATCATGTTGCTAGGATTGCTGGGATCATGTTGCTAGGCTTGCTGGGATCATGTTGCTAGGCTTGCTGGGATCATGTTGCTAGGATTGCTGGGATCATGTTGCTAGGCTTGCTGGGATCATGTTGCTAGGCTTGCTGGGATCATGTTGCTAGGCTTGCTGGGATCATGTTGCTAGGCTTGCTGGGATCATGTTGCTAGGCTTGCTGGGATCATGTTGCTAGGCTTGCTGGGATCATGTTGCTAGGATTGCTGGGATCATGTTGCTAGGCTTGCTGGGATCATGTTGCTAGGCTTGCTGGGATCATGTTGCTAGGATTGCTGGGATCATGTTGCTAGGATTGCTGGGATCATGTTGCTAGGCTTGCTGGGATCATGTTGCTAGGCTTGCTGGGATCATGTTGCTAGGATTGCTGGGATCATGTTGCTAGGCTTGCTGGGATCATGTTGCTAGGCTTGCTGGGATCATGTTGCTAGGCTTGCTGGGATCATGTTGCTAGGCTTGCTGGGATCATGTTGCTAGGCTTGCTGGGATCATGTTGCTAGGCTTGCTGGGATCATGTTGCTAGGATTGCTGGGATCATGTTGCTAGGCTTGCTGGGATCATGTTGCTAGGCTTGCTGGGATCATGTTGCTAGGCTTGCTGGGATCATGTTGCTAGGCTTGCTGGGATCATGTTGCTAGGCTTGCTGGGATCATGTTGCTAGGCTTGCTGGGATCATGTTGCTAGGCTTGCTGGGATCATGTTGCTAGGCTTGCTGGGATAATGTTGCTAGGCTTGCTGGGATCATGTTGCTAGGATTGCTGGGATCATGTTGCTAGGCTTGCTGGGATCATGTTGCTAGGCTTGCTGGGATCATGTTGCTAGGCTTGCTGGGATCATGTTGCTAGGATTGCTGGGATCATGTTGCTAGGATTGCTGGGATCATGTTGCTAGGATTGCTGGGATCATGTTGCTAGGCTTGCTGGGATCATGTTGCTAGGCTTGCTGGGATCATGTTGCTAGGATTGCTGGGATCATGTTGCTAGGCTTGCTGGGATCATGTTGCTAGGCTTGCTGGGATCATGTTGCTAGGTTTGCTGGGATCATGTTGCTAGGCTTGCTGGGATCATGTTGCTAGGCTTGCTGGGATCATGTTGCTAGGATTGCTGGGATCATGTTGCTAGGCTTGCTGGGATCATGTTGCTAGGCTTGCTGGGATCATGTTGCTAGGCTTGCTGGGATCATGTTGCTAGGCTTGCTGGGATCATGTTGCTAGGCTTGCTGGGATCATGTTGCTAGGCTTGCTGGGATCATGTTGCTAGGCTTGCTGGGATCATGTTGCTAGGCTTGCTGGGATCATGTTGCTAGGCTTGCTGGGATCATGTTGCTAGGCTTGCTGGGATCATGTTGCTAGGCTTGCTGGGATCATGTTGCTAGGCTTGCTGGGATCACCTAAATGAATAAACAACAAATGCTAGGAAAGATCAATAATATATGAGGTAGGACGAAATGTATTTCCACCCTGCCTTCCCTCCCTGCCTGCCTTCCCTCCCTGCCTTCCCTCCCTGCCTGCCTTCCCTCTCTGCCTGCCTTCCCTCCCTGCCTGCCTTCCCTCCCTGCCTTCCCTCCCTGCCTGCCTTCCCTCCCTGCCTGCCTTCCCTGCCTGCCTTCCCTCCCTGCCTGCCTTCCCTCTCTGCCTGCCTTCCCTCCCCTGCCTGCCTTCCCTCCCTGCCTTCCCTCCCGCTCCCTGCCTCCCTCCCGCTCCCTGCCTTCCCTCCCTGCCTGCCTTCCCTCCCTGCTCCCTGCCTTCCCTCCCGCTCCCTGCCTTCCCTCCCGCTCCCTGCCTTCCCTCCCCCTGCCTTCCCTCCGCTCCCTGCCTTCCCTCCCCCTGCTCCCTGCCTTCCCTCCCGCTCCCTGCCTTCCCTCCCGCTCCCTGCCTTCCCTCCCTGCCTTCCCTCCCTGCCTGCCTTCCCTCCCGCTCCCTGCCTTCCCTCCCTGCCTTCCCTCCCTGCCTTCCCTCCCGCTCCCTGCCTTCCCTCCCGCTCCCTGCCTTCCCTCCCGCTCCTGCCTCCCTCCCGCTCCCTGCCTTCCCTCCCGCTCCCTGCCTTCCCTCCCGCTCCCTACCTTCCCTCCCTCCCGCTCCCTGCCTTCCTTCCCGCTCCCTGCCTTCCCTCCCGCTCCCTGCCTTCCCTCCCGCTCCCTGCCTCCCTCCCGCTCCCTGCCTTCCCTCCCGCTCCCTGCCTTCCTCCCTCCGGCTCCCGCTCCCTGCCTTCCCTCCCGCTCCCTGCCTTCCCTCCCGCTCCCTGCCTTCCCTCTCCCTGCCTCCCTCCCTGCCTTCCCTCCCGCTCCCTGCCTTCCCTCCCCGCCTCCCTTCCCGCTCCCTGCCTTCCCTCCCGCTCCCTGCCTTCCCTCCCGCTCCCTGCCTTCCCTCCCGCTCCCTGCCTTCCCTCCCGCTCCCTGCCTTCCCTCCCGCTCCCTGCCTTCCCTCCCGCTCCCTGCCTTCCCTCCCGCTCCCTGCCTTCCCTCCCTCTCCCTGCCTTCCCTCCCGCTCCCTGCCTTCCCTCCCGCTCCCTGCCTTCCCTCCCTGCCTGCCTTCCCTCCAGCTCCCTGCCTTCCCTCCCTGCCTGCCTTCCCTCCCGCTCCCTGCCTTCCCTCCCTCTCCCTGCCTTCCCTCCCGCTCCCTGCCTTCCCTCCCGCTCCCTGCCTTCCCTCCCGCTCGCTGCCTTCCCTCCCGCTCCCTGCCTTCCCTCCCGCTCCCTGCCTTCCCTCCCGCTCCCTGCCTTCCCTCCCGCTCCCTGCCTTCCCTCCCGCTCCCTGCCTTCCCTCCCTGCCTTCCCTCCCTGCCTTCCCTCCCGCTCCCTGCCTTCCCTCCCGCTCCCTGCCTTCCCTCCCGCTCCCTGCCTTCCCTCCCGCTCCCTGCCTTCCCTCCCGCTCCCTGCCTTCCCTCCCGCTCCCTGCCTTCCCTCCCGCTCCCTGCCTTCCCTCCCGCTCCCTGCCTTCCCTCCCGCTCCCTGCCTTCCCTCCCGCTCCCTGCCTTCCCTCCCGCTCCCTGCCTTCCCTCCCGCTCCCTGCCTTCCCTCCCGCTCCCTGCCTTCCCTCCCGCTCCCTGCCTGCCTTCCCTCCCGCTCCCTGCCTTCCCTCCCGCTCCCTGCCTTCCCTCCCGCTCCCTGCCTTCCCTCCCGCTCCCTGCCTTCCCTCCCGCTCCCTGCCTTCCCTCCCGCTCCCTGCCTTCCCTCCCGCTCCCTGCCTTCCCTCCCGCTCCCTGCCTTCCCTCCCGCTCCCTGCCTTCCTCCCGCTCCCTGCCTTCCCTCCCGCTCCCTGCCTTCCCTCCCGCTCCCTGCCTTCCCTCCCGCTCCCTGCCTTCCCTCCCGCTCCCTGCCTTCCCTCCCGCTCCCTGCCTTCCCTCCCGCTCCCTGCCTTCCCTCCCGCTCCCTGCCTTCCCTCCCGCTCCCTGCCTTCCCTCCTGCTCCCTGCCTTCCCTCCCGCTCCCTGCCTTCCCTCCTGCTCCCTGCCTGCTCCCTGCCTTCCCTCCCGCTCCCTGCCTTCCCTCCCGCTCCCTGCCTTCCCTCCCGCTCCCTGCCTTCCCTCCCGCTCCCTGCCTTCCCTCCCGCTCCCTGCCTTCCCTCCCGCTCCCTGCCTTCCCTCCCGCTCCCTGCCTTCCCTCCTGCTCCCTGCCTTCCCTCCCGCTCCCTGCCTTCCCTCCCGCTCCCTGCCTTCCCTCCCGCTCCCTGCCTTCCCTCCCGCTCCCTGCCTTCCCTCCCGCTCCCTGCCTTCCCTCCTGCTCCCTGCCTTCCCTCCCGCTGCCTGCCTTCCCTCCCGCTCCCTGCCGTCCCTCCCGCTCCCTGCCTTCCCTCCCGCTCCCTGCCTTCCCTCCCTGCCGTCCCTCCCGCTCCCTGCCTTCCCTCCCGCTCCCTGCCTTCCCTCCCGCTCCCTACCTTCCCCCTTCCCTCCTGCTCCCTGCCTTCCCTCCCGCTCCCTGCCTTCCCTCCCGCTCCCTGCCTTCCCTCCCGCTCCCTGCCTTCCCTCCCGCTCCCTGCCTGCCTTCCCTCCCGCTCCCTGCCTGCCTTCCCTCCCGCTCCCTGCCTTCCCTCCCGCTCCCTGCCTTCCCTCCCGCTCCCTGCCTTCCCTCCCGCTCCCTGCCTTCCCTCCCGCTCCCTGCCTTCCCTCCCGCTCCCTGCCTTACCTCCCGCTCCCTGCCTTCCCCTCCTGCCTTCCCTCCGCTCCCTGCCTTCCCTCCCGCTCCCTGCCTTCCCTCCCGCTCCCTGCCTTCCCTCCCGCTCCCTGCCTTCCCTCCCGCTCCCTGGCTTCCCTCCCGCTCCCTGCCTTCCCTCCCGCTCCCTGCCTTCCCTCCCGCTCCCTGCCTTCCCTCCCTGCCTTCCCTCCCGCTCCCTGCCTTCCCTCCCGCTCCCTGCCTTCCCTCCCGCTCCCTGCCTTCCCTCCCGCTCCCTGCCTTCCCTCCCGCTCCCTGCCTTCCCTCCCGCTCCCTGCCTTCCCTCCCGCGCCCTGCCTTCCCTCCCGCTCCCTGCCTTCCCTCCCGCTCCCTGCCTTCCCTCCCGCTCCCTGCCTTCCCTCCCGCTCCCTGCCTTCCCTCCCGCTCCCTGCCTTCCCTCCCGCTCCCTGCCTTCCCTCCCTCCCGCTCCCTGCCTTCCCTCCCGCTCCCTGCCTTCCCTCCCGCTCCCTGCCTTCCCTCCCGCTCCCTGCCTGCCTTCCCTCCCGCTCCCTGCCTGCCTTCCCTCCCGCTCCCTGCCTTCCCTCCCGCTCCCTGCCTTCCCTCCCGCTCCCTGCCTTCCCTCCCGCTCCCTGCCTTCCCTCCCGCTCCCTGCCTTCCCTCCCGCTCCCTGCCTTCCCTCCAGCTCCCTGCCTTCCCTCCCGCTCCCTGCCTTCCCTCCCGCTCCCTGCCTTCCCTCCCGCTCCCTGCCTTCCCTCCCGCTCCCTGCCTTCCCTCCCGCTCCCTGCCTTCCCTCCTGCTCCCTGCCTTCCCTCCCGCTCCCTGCCTTCCCTCCCGCTCCCTGCCTTTCATTCTTCCCTGCACTCTGTCTCTCCCGCTCCCTGCCTTCCCTGCCAACTATCCCTGCCTGCCCTCTCTCCTGCTCTCCCTGCCTTTCTCCCGCTCCGTGCCCTCCCTGCCTGCTTCCCCTCCCTCTCTCCCGCTCCCTATCCTGGTACACAACAGTCTCCGGGAGTATTGCTTGAATCATCCATTACTTATTTAACTTCTCTCCTTCCTGATGACCGTCCAGGTGGCGGCTGCAGCGCTCTATACTGTGCTGGAGCATCGATAATGTAACTGATAAATATTGTGTGAGTCTCTGGAGGGTGAACTAATGGTGTGTGTGTGTGTGTGGTGTGTGTGTGTGTGTGTGTGTGTGTGTGTGTGTGTGTGTGTGTGGTGTGTGTGTGTGTGTGTGTGTGTGTGTGTATGTGTGTGTGTGTGTGTGTGTGTGGTGTGTGTGTGTGTGTATGTGTGTGTGTGTGTGTGTGTGTGTGTGTGTGTGGTGTGTGTGTGTGTGAGTGTGTGTGTGTGTGTGTGTGTGTGTGTGTGTATGTGTGTGTGTGTGTATGTGTGTGGTGTGTGTGTGTGTGTGGTGTGTGTGTGTGTGTGGTGTGTGTACTCACCTATTTGTGGTTGCAGGGGTCGAGTCACAGCTCCTGGCCCCGCCTCTTCGCTGATTGCTACTAGGTCCTCTCTCTCTCTGCCCCATGAGCTCTATCATACCTCGCCTTAAAACTATGTATGGTTCCTGCCTCCACCACATCACTTTCTAGGCTATTCCACGGCCTGACTACTCTATGACTGAAGAAATACTTCCTAACATCCCTTTGATTCATCTGAGTCTTCAACTTCCAATTGTGACCTCTTGTGTCTGTGTCCCATCTCTGGAACATCCCGTCTTTGTCCACCTCGTCTATTCCGCGCAGTATTTTATATGTCGTTATCATGTCTCCCCTGACCCTCCTGGCCTCCAGTGTCGTCAGGCCGATTTCCCTCAACCTTTCTTCATAGGACAATCCCCGTAGCTCTGGGACTAGTCTTGTTGCAAACCTTTGCACTTTCTCTAATTTCTTGACGTGCTTGACTAGGTGTGGATTCCAAACTGGTGCTGCATACTCCAGTATGGGCCTGACGTAGATGGTGTACAGAGTCTTAAACGAATCCTTACTGAGGTATCGGAACGCTATCCGTAGGTTTGCCAGGCGCCCGTATGCTGCAGCAGTTATCTGATTGATGTGCGCCTCAGGAGATATGCTCGGTGTTATACTCACCCCCAGATCTTTTTCCTTTAGTGAGGTTTGCAGTCTTTGGCCATCTAAACTATATTGTGTCTGCGGTCTTCTTTGCCCTTCCCCAATCTTCATGACTTTGCATTTGGCAGGGTTAAATTCAAGGAGCCAGTTGCTGGACCAGGCTTGTAGCCTGTCCAGATCTCTTTGTAGTCCTGCCTGATCCTCGTCCGATTCGATTCTTCTCATTAACTTCACATCGTCTGCAAACAAGGACACTTCTGAGTCTATCCCTTCCGTTATGTCGTTCACGTATACCAAGAACAGCACAGGTCCTAGGACTGACCCCTGTGGAACCCCGCTTGTCACAGGCGCCCACTCTGACACCTCGTCGCGTACCATGACTCGTTGTTTCCTCCCTGTCAGGTATTCTCTGATCCATTGCAGTGCCTTTCCTGTTATGTGTGCCTGGTCCTCTAGCTTTTGCAGTAACCTCTTGTGAGGAACTGTGTCGAAAGCCTTCTTGCAGTCCAAAAATACGCAGTCGATCCACCCCTCTCTCTCTTGTCTTACTTCTGTCACCTTGTCATAAAACTCTAGTAGGTTTGTGACACAGGATTTTCCTTCCCTGAAACCGTGCTGGTTGTCAATTATACACTTGTTTCTTTCCAGGTGCCCCACCACTCTCCTCCTGATGATCTTCTCCATGACCTTGCATACTATACACGTTAGAGATACAGGTCTGTAGTTTAGTGCCTCATGTCTGTCTCCCTTTTTAAAAATTGGGACTACATTTGCCATTTTCCATACCTCAGGGAGTTGCCCAGTTTCAAATGATGTGTTGAAGATCTTTGTTAATGGCTCACACAATATCTCTGCTCCCTCTTTAAGGACCCATGGAGAGATGTTGTCTGGTCCCACCGCCTTTGAGGTGTCAAGTTCGCATAGCAGCTTCTTCACCTCCTCCTTGGTTATATGTACCTCATCCAGCACTTGCTGGTGTGCCCCCCTGTTCTGATTTCTTGGAGTCCTACTGGTTTCCACTGTAAATACCTCTTTAAATCTTGTGTTGAGCTCCTGACATACCTCTCGGTCGTTTCTTGTGAATTCCCCATCACCCTTCCTCAGTCTGATTACCTGGTCCTTGACTGTTGTTTTCCTCCTGATGTGGCTGTACAACAGCTTCGGGTCAGTCTTTACTTTTGATGCTATGTCATTTTCATATTGTCTCTGAGCCTCCCTTCTTATCTGTGCATATTCGTTTCTGGCTCTTCGGCTGATTTCTCTATTCTCCTGAGTTCTCTGTCTTCTGTACCTTTTCCATTCTCTAGTACACCTAGTTTTTGCCTCCCTACACCTTTGGGTGAACCAAGGACTCGTTCTGTTCTTCCCATTATTTCTGTTTCCCTTGGGAACAAACCTCTCCTCTGCCTCCTTGCATTTTGTTGCTACATAGTCCATCATTTCTTGTACTGGTTTTCCTGTCAGTTCCCTCTCCCACTGAATGTCTTGAAGGAAGTTCCTCATGCCTGAGTAGTTCCCCCTTTTGTAGTTTGGTTTTTCCCAGCCTATTCCTGCTACTCTCTCCACTTGGAGCTCAACTATGTAGTCGAAGCACAGAACCACATGATCACTAGCTCCCAGGGGCCTTTCATACATGATACCCTCGATGTCCGAACTACTCATGGTGAATACAAGGTCCAACCTTGCTGGTTCATCCTCTCCTCTCTCTCTGGTAGTGTCTCTAACATGTTGATGCATGAGGTTCTCCAGTACCACATCCATCATCTTGGCTCTCCATGTTTCGGGACCCCCATGGGGCTCCAGGTTTTCCCAGTCAATCTCCTTGTGATTGAAATCACCCATAACTAGTAACTTTGCTCCCCCCATGTGTGCTCTCCTGGCCACCTCGGCTAGTGTGTTGATCATTGCTCTGTTGCTCTCATCGTATTCTTCTCTTGGCCTCCTGCAGTTCTGTGGTGGGTTGTACATTACTGCAATTATCACCTTATGTGTGGTGTGTGTGTGTGTGTGTATGTGTGTGTGTGTGTGTGTGTGTGGTGTGTGTGTGTGTGTGTATGTGTGTGTGTGTGTGTGTGTGTGGTGTGTGTGTGTGTGTGGTGTGTGTGTGTGTGTGTGTGTGTGGTGTGTGTGTGTGTGTGGTGTGTGTGTGTGTGTGTATGTGTGTGTGTGGTGTTGTGTATGTGTGTGTGTGTGTGTGTGTGTGGTGTGTGTGTGTGTGTGGTGTGTGTGTGTGTGTGTATGTGAGGCAGTGTTGGTGGTGTGTGAGGCAGTGTTGGAGGTACTGTTGGTAGCAGTGTTGGAGGTACTGAGTCAGTGTTGGAGGTACTGAGGCAGTGTTGGAGGTGCTGAGATAGTGTTGGAGGTACTGAGGCAGTGTTGGAGGTATTGAGGCAGTCTTGGAGGTAAGGAGGTAGTGTTGGAGGTACTGAGATAGTGTTGGAGGTATTGAGGCAGTGGTGGTGGTACTGAGGCAGTGCTGGAGGTACTGAGGCAGTGTTGGAGGTATTGAGGCAGTGTTGGTGGTACTGAGGCAGTGTTGGAGGTACTGAGGCAGTGTTGGAGGTACTGAGGCAGTGTTGGAGGTACTGAGGCAGTGTTGGAGGTACTGAGGCAGTGTTGGAGGTACTGAGGCAGTGTTGGAGGTACTGAGGCAGTGTTGGAGGTACTGAGGCAGTGTTGGAGGTACTGAGGTAGTGTTGGAGGTACTGAGGCAGTGTTGGAGGTACTGAGGCAGTGTTGGAGGTACTGAGGCAGTGTTGGAGGCAATGAGGCAGTGTTCGCGTTACTGAGGCAGTGTTGGTGGCATTGAGGCAGTGTTGGTGGTATTGAGGCAGTGTTGGTGGTACTGAGGCAGTGTTGGAGGTACTGAGGCAGTGTTGGAGGTAATGAGGCAGTGTTGGTGGTACTGAGGCAGTGTTGGAGGTACTGAGGCAGTGTTGGAGGTATTGAGGCAGTGTTGGTGGTACTGAGGCAGTGTTGGAGGTACTGAGGCAGTGTTGGAGGTATTGAGGCAGTGTTGGTGGTACTGAGGCAGTGTTGGAGGTGCTGAGGTAGTGTTGGAGGTAATGAGGCAGCGTTGGTGGTACTGACGCAGTGTTGAAGGGACTGAGGTAGTGCTGGAGGTACTGAGGTAGTGCTGGAGGTACTGAGGCAGTGTTGGAGGTACTGAGGCAGTGTTGGAGGTATTAAGGCAGTGGTGGTGGTACTGAGACAGTGTTGGAGGTGCTGAGGCAGTGTTGGAGGTATTGAGGCAGTGTTGGTGGTACTAAGGCACTGTTGGAGGTGAAGGGACTGAGGTAGTGCTGGAGGTACTGAGGCAGTGTTGAGGCAGTGTTGGAGGTAGTGTTGGAGGTACTGAGGTAGTGATGAAGGTACTGAGGCAGTGTTGGTGGTACTGAGGCAGTGCTGGAGGAACTGAGGCAGTGTTGGAGGTACTGAGGCAGTGTTGGAGGTACTGAGGCAGTGTTGGAGGTACTGAGGCAGTGTTGTTGATAGGCAGTGTTGGAGGCACTGAGGTAGTGTTGGAGGTACTGAGGCAGTGTTGGAGGTACTGAGGTAGTATTGGAGGGACTAAGGCATTGTTGGAGGTACTGAGGTAGTGTTCGAGGTACTGAGGTAGTCGTTCAGGTACTGGCGTAGTGTTGGAGGTAGTGAGTTATTGTTGGAGGTACTGAGTTATTGTTGGAGGTAGTGAGGTAGTGTTGGAGGTATTGAGGTAGTGTTGGAAGTACTGAGGCAGTGTTGGAGGTACTGAAGAAGTGTTGGAAGTACTGAGGTAGTGATGGAGGTTCTGAGGTAGTGCTGGAGGAACTGAGGCAGTGTTGTTGGAGGTATTGAGGTAGTGGTGAGGTACAGCAGTGTTGGAGGTACTGAGGTAGTGCTGAGGGACTGAGGTAGTGTTGGAGGTATTGAGTTAGTGTTGGAGGTACTGAGGTAGTGTTGGAGGTACTGAGGCAGTGTTGGAGGTACTGAGGCAGTGTTGGAGGTACTGAGGCAGTGTTGGAGGTACTGAGGCAGTGTTGGTGGTACTGAGGCAGTGATGGAGGTACTGAGGTAGTGTTGGAGGTACTGAGGCAGTGTTCATGGTATTGAGGCAGTGTTGGTGGTACTGAGGCAGTGTTGGAGGCACTGAGGCAGTGTTGGTGGTATTGAGGCAGTGTTGGAGGTACTGAGGCAGTGTTGGTGGTATTGAGGCAGTGTTGGAGGTACTGAGGCAGTGTTGGTGGTATTGAGGCAGTGTTGGTGGTATTGAGGCAGTGTTGGAGGTACTGAGGCAGTGTTGGTGGTATTGAGGCAGTGTTGGAGGTACTGAGGCAGTGTTGGTGGTATTGAGGCAGTGTTGGTGGTACTGAGGCAGTGCTGGAGGTATTGAGGCAGTGCGGGAGGTAATGAGGCAGTGTTCGTGGTACTGAGGCAGTGTTGGAGGTATTGAGGCAGTGTTGGAGGTACTGAGGCAGTGTTGGTGGTATTGAGGCAGTGTTGGAGGTACTGAGGCAGTGTTGGTGGTATTGAGGCAGTGTTGGAGGTACTGAGGCAGTGTTGGTGGTATTGAGGCAGTGTTGGAGGTACTGAGGCAGTGTTGGTGGTATTGAGGCAGTGTTGGTGGTATTGAGGCAGTGTTGGTGGTATTGAGGCAGTGTTGGTGGTATTGAGGCAGTGTTGGTGGTATTGAGGCAGTGTTGGTGGTATTGAGGCAGTGTTGGTGGTATTGAGGCAGTGTTGGAGGTACTGAGGCAGTGTTGGTGGTATTGAGGCAGTGTTGGTGGTATTGAGGCAGTGTTGGATGTACTGAGGCAGTGTTGGTGGTATTGAGGCAGTGTTGGATGTACTGAGGCAGTGTTGGTGGTATTGAGGCAGTGTTGGTGGTATTGAGGCAGTGTTGGATGTACTGAGGCAGTGTTGGAGGTATTGAGGCAGTGTTGGAGGTATTGAGGCAGTGTTGGTGGTATTGAGGCAGTGTTGGAGGTACTGAGGTAGTGTTGGAGGTACTGAGGTAGTGTTGGAGGTACTGAGGTAGTGTTGGAGGTACTGAGGCAGTGTTGGAGGTACTGAGGCAGTGTTGGAGGTACTGAGGTAGTGTTGGAGGTACTGAGGTAGTGTTGGAGGTACTGAGGCAGTGTTGGAGGTACTGAGGTAGTGTTGGAGGTACTGAGGTAGTGTTGGAGATACTGAGGCAGTGTTGGAGGTAGTGAGGCAATGTTGGATGTACTGAGGCAGCGTTGGAGGTAGAGCTAGTGTTGGAGGTACTGAGGTAGTGTTTGAGATACTGAGGCAGTGTTGGAGGTACTGAAGCAGTGTTGGAGGTACTAAGGCAATGCTGGATTTACTGAGGCAGTGTTGGAGGTACTGAGGCAGTGT
>NC_091330.1:19344713-19352213 GCF_038502225.1 Cherax quadricarinatus
GGGAGGACACACGAGGGAGGACACAAGAGGGAGGACACACGAGGGAGGACACACGAGGGACGGACACACGAGGGAGGACACACGAGGGAGGACACACGAGGGAGGACACACGAGGGAGGACACACGAGGGAGGACACACGAGGGAGGACACACGAGGGAGGACACACGAGGGAGGACACACGAGGGAGGACACACGAGGGAGGACACACGAGGGAGGACACACGAGGGAGGACACACGAGGGAGGACACACGAGGGAGGACACACGAGGGAGACACACGAGGGACGACACACGAGGGAGGACACACGAGGGAGGACACACGAGGGAGGACACACGAGGGAGGACACACGAGGGACGACACACGAGGGAGGACACACGAGGGAGGACACACGAGGGACGACACACGAGGGAGGACACACGAGGGAGGACACACGAGGGACGACACACGAGGGAGGACACACGAGGGAGGACACACGAGGGACGACACACGAGGGAGGACACACGAGGGAGGACACACGAGGGAGGACACACGAGGGAGGACACACGAGGGAGGACACACGAGGGAGGACACACGAGGGACGACACACGAGGGAGGACACACGAGGGAGGACACACGAGGGAGGACACACGAGGGAGGACACACGAGGGAGGACACACGAGGGAGGACACACGAGGGAGGACACACGAGGGAGGACACACGAGGGAGGACACACGAGGGAGGACACACGAGGGAGGACACACGAGGGAGGACACACGAGGGAGGACACACGAGGGAGGACACACGAGGGAGGACACACGAGGGAGGACACACGAGGGAGGACACACGAGGGAGGACACACGAGGGAGGACACACGAGGGAGGACACACGAGGGAGGACACACGAGGGAGGACACACGAGGGAGGACACACGAGGGAGGACACACGAGGGAGGACACACGAGGGAGGACACACGAGGGAGGACACACGAGGGAGGACACACGAGGGAGGACACACGAGGGAGGACACACGAGTGAGGACACACGAGGGAGGACACACGAGGGAGGACACACGAGGGAGGACACACGAGTGAGGACACACGAGGGAGGAGGGAGGACACACGAGGGACACACGAGGGAGGACACACGAGGGAGGACACACGAGGGAGGACACACGAGGGAGGACACACGAGGGAGGACACACGAGGGAGGACACACGAGGGACGACACACGAGGGAGGACACACGAGGGAGGACACACGAGGGAGGACACACGAGGGAGGACACACGAGGGAGGACACACGAGGGAGGACACACGAGGGAGGACACACGAGGGACGACACACGAGGGACGACACACGAGGGAGGACACACGAGGGACGACACACGAGGGAGGACACACGAGGGACGACACACGAGGGAGGACACACGAGGGACGACACACGAGGGAGGACACACGAGGGAGGACACACGAGGGAGGACACACGAGGGAGGACACACGAGGGAGGACACACGAGGGACGACACACGAGGGAGGACACACGAGGGACGACACACGAGGGAGGACACACGAGGGAGGACACACGAGGGAGGACACACGAGGGAGGACACACGAGGGAGAGGGAGGACACACGAGGGAGGATACACACGACACACGAGGAGGACACACGAGGGAGGACACACGAGGGACGACACACGAGGGAGGACACACGAGGGAGAGGGAGGACACACGAGGGACGACACACGAGGGAGAGGGACGACACACGAGGGAGGATACACACGAGGGAGGACACACGAGGGAGGACACACGAGGGACGACACACGAGGGAGGACACACGAGGGACGACACACGAGGGAGACACACGAGGGACACACGAGGGAGGACACACGAGGGAGGATACACGAGGGAGGACACACGAGGGAGGACACACGAGGGACGACACACGAGGGAGGACACACGAGGGAGGACACACGAGGGAGGACACACGAGGGAGGACACACGAGGGACGACACACGAGGGAGGATACACGAGGGAGGACACACGAGGGAGGACACACGAGGGACGACACACGAGGGACGACACACGAGGGACGACACACGAGGGAGGACACACGAGGGAGGATACACGAGGGAGGACACACGAGGGAGGACACACGAGGGACGACACACGAGGGAGGACACACGAGGGAGGACACACGAGTGAGGACACACGAGGGAGGACACACGAGGGACGACACACGAGGGAGGATACACGAGGGAGGACACACGAGGGACGACACACGAGGGACGACACACGAGGGAGGACACACGAGGGACGACACACGAGGGACGACACACGAGGGAGGACACACGAGGGACGACACACGAGGGAGGATACACGAGGGAGGACACACGAGGGAGGACACACGAGGGAGGACACACGAGGGACGACACACGAGGGACGACACACGAGGGAGGACACACGAGGGAGGACACACGAGGGACGACACACGAGGGAGGACACACGAGGGACGACACACGAGGGAGGACACACGAGGGACGACACACGAGGGACGACACACGAGGGAGGATACACGAGGGAGGACACACGAGGGACGACACACGAGGGAGGACACACGAGGGACGACACACGAGGGAGGATACACGAGGGAGGACACACGAGGGAGGACACACGAGGGAGGACACACGAGGGAGGACACACGAGGGACGACACACGAGGGAGGACACACGAGGGACGAGGGAGGACACACGACACACGAGGGAGGACACAGGGAGGACACACGAGGGAGGATACACGAGGGACGACACACGAGGGAGGACACACGAGGGAGGACACACGAGGGACGACACACGAGGGAGACACACGAGGGACGACACACGAGGGAGGACACACGAGGGAGGACACACGAGGGAGGACACACGAGGGAGGACACACGAGGGAGGACACACGAGGGAGGACACACGAGGGAGGATACACGAGGAGACACACGAGGGACGACACACGTGGGAGGACACACGAGGGAGGACACACGAGGGAGGATACACGAGGGAGGACACACGAGGGAGGACACACGAGGGAGGACACACGAGGGAGGACACACGAGGGACGACACACGAGGGAGGACGAGGGACGACACACGAGGGAGGACACACGAGGGAGGATACACGAGTGAGGACACACGAGGGAGGACACACGAGGGAGGACACACGAGGGAGGATACACGAAGGAGGACGAGGGACGACACACGAGGGACGACACACGAGGGAGGACACACGAGGGACGACACACGAGGGAGGACACACGAGGGAGGACACACGAGGGAGGACACACGAGGGAGGACACACGAGGGAGGACACACGAGGGAGGACACACGAGGGAGGACACACGAGGGAGGACACACGAGGGAGGACACACGAGGGAGGACACACGAGGGAGGACACACGAGGGAGGACACACGAGGGAGGACACACGAGGGACGACACACGAGGGAGGACACACGAGGGACGACACACGAGGGAGGACACACGAGGGAGGACACACGAGGGAGGACACACGAGGGAGGACACACGAGGGACGACACACGAGGGACGACACACGAGGGACGACACACGAGGGACGACACACGAGGGAGGACACACGAGGGACGACACACGAGGGAGGACACACGAGGGAGGACACACGAGGGAGGACACACGAGGGAGGACACACGAGGGAGGACACACGAGGGAGGACACACGAGGGAGGACACACGAGGGAGGACACACGAGGGAGGACACACGAGGGAAGACACACGAGGGAGGACACACGAGGGAGGACACACGAGGGAGGACACACGAGGGAGGACACACGAGGGACGACACACGAGGGACGACACACGAGGGAGGACACACGAGGGAGGACACACGAGGGACGACACACGAGGGACGACACACGAGGGACGACACACGAGGGACGACACACGAGGGAGGACACACGAGGGACGACACACGAGGGACGACACACGAGGGACGACACACGAGGGAGGACACACGAGGGAGGACACACGAGGGACACACGAGGGACGACACACGAGGGACGACACACGAGGGAGGACACACGAGGGAGGACACACGAGGGAGGATACACGAGGGACGACACACGAGGGAGGACACACGAGGGAGGACACACGAGGGAGGACACACGAGGGACGACACACGAGGGACGACACACGAGGGAGGACACACGAGGGAGGACACACGAGGGAGGACACACGAGGGACGACACACGAGGGAGGACACACGAGGGAGGACACACGAGGGAGGACACACGAGGGACGACACACGAGGGACGACACACGAGGGAGGACACACGAGGGAGGACACACGAGGGACGACACACGAGGGACGACACACGAGGGACGACACACGAGGGAGGACACACGAGGGAGGACACACGAGGGAGGACACACGAGGGAGGACACACGAGGGAGGACACACGAGGGAGGACACACGAGGGAGGACACACGAGGGAGGACACACGAGGGAGGATACACGAGGGAGGACACACGAGGGAGGACACACGAGGGAGGACACACGAGGGACGACACACGAGGGACGACACACGAGGGAGGATACACGAGGGAGGACACACGAGGGACGACACACGAGGGAGGACACACGAGGGAGGATACACGAGGGACGACACACGAGGGACGGATACACGAGGGAGGATACACGAGGGACGACACACGAGGGACGACACACGAGGGAGGACACACGAGGGACGACACACGAGGGAGGATACACGAGGGAGGAAACACGAGGGAGGACACACGAGGGAGGATACACGAGGGAGGACACACGAGGGAGGATACACGAGGGACGACACACGAGGGACGACACACGAGGGACGACACACGAGGGACGACACACGAGGGAGGACACACGAGGGACGACACACGAGGGACGACACACGAGGGACGACACACGAGGGAGGACACACGAGGGAGGAGACACGAGGAGGACACACGAGGGAGGACACACGAGGGAGGCCCGGACAAACGAGGACCTGAGGAGAATACACAAGAAGACACACGAGAGGAATACGAGGAAGACACACGAGAGAGATACACGAGGAGAACCCCAGGGGCCTTGAGACAGCACACGGGCAACACACGAGACGGCACACGAGAGAGACACGAGGGCAACACACGAGACGGCACACGAGACGGCTCACGAGAGAACACGAGAGAGATACACGAGAGACACACGAGAGGACACCACGAGACGGCCCGAGACACGAGACGGCGAGGACGGCTTACACGAGGAGAGACACACGAGGAAGAGACACACGAGAGACCTGAGACGGCTTACGAGAAGAGACTTTGGACGGCGAGGAGGACACACGAGGAGGACACACGAGGACGACACACGAGGGAGGACACGGGAGGACACGAGGACGACACGAGAGACTGAGGAGGATACGAGGAGGATCCCACGAGAGGACACACGAGGAGGACACCTGAGGAGGACCTGAGGAGAGACACACGAGGAGGACACACGAGGACGACTTACGGGGCTGAGGACGGCTTACGAGAGGACCTGAGAGGACACGAGGAGGACACACGAGGGAGAGACACTGAGGAGGACACACGAGGAGGACACTGAGGAGGACACGAGGACGACACACGAGGACGACACGAGAGGAGACACACGAGGAGGACACGAGGACGGCCCCGGGGGAGGAGGGGACACACGAGGAGGACACGGGAGGACACGAGGAGGACACACGAGGGAGGACACGAGGAGGACACGAGGGACCTTACTGGCGAGGGACGACACACGAGGAGGACACACAGGAGGACACACGAGGGGAGGGCAGGGAGACACACGAGGGATGACCACGAGGACGACACACGAGGGAGGACAGAGGAGGACACACGAGGACGACACACGAGGGAGGATACACGAGAGGACACACGAGGGAGGACACACGAGGGGACGACACGAGGACGACACGAGGAGGACACGAGGGAGGACACACGAGGAGGACAACACACACACACACACACACACACACACACACTCACACTCACACACACACACTCACACACACACACACACACACTCACACACGCACACACGCACACACACACACTCACACTCACACACGCACACACACTCACACACACACACACACACACACACACACTCACACTCACACCCGCACACACACACTCACACTCACACACACACACACACACACACTCACACACACTCACACTCACACACACACACTCACACTCACACCCGCACACACACACTCACATTCACCCTCACACACACACTCACACACACGCACACACACACACACTCACACTCACACACGCACACACACTCTCACACACACACACACAAGGCTATCAAGAGCCACTGGAAAAATCAAGGGAGAAACTGACCACATACAGGCAGGATCCAGAGTCACAGAGGGTGAGGCAATGCGAGGAAGAAAGGGCAAAATCAGTGTTTATCCATGGGCTTCAGGAGAGAGAGGAAAGGACACACACTGAAAGGAAGCAGGAAGAAAGGAAGGAGATTGAGAAAATCATCACAGAAATAGGTGAAGAGAGGGACGAGATTGTAAATTTTCAGAGAATAGGGGGGTACTCGAAGGAGAGAAACCGACCAATCAAGCTGATTCTCAGGACGGAAACAGTGCGGAACAGGATCCTCCAAGAGAAACCACGATTGAAATACTCGGAAGAGTACAAGAGGGTGTTCCTAGACAGAGACAGAACAAAATCAGAACGACAGCAGCTGAGGGAGAGGACAAAAAAGCGAAAGGAGCTAGGAAAAGAAACAAGGAGGGAACCAGCAGAGGTCAGTCAGAGCAGGACAGAACAGCAAGGGCAAGCACACACACAACTACTCTCAGAACCATACAACCTATCACACCATCCCAACACACCCTACAATCCATACCCACAGCCTCCACCCAACACCAAGCTATAGAATCCCACAGTGTGCCACCAGGTCTCCCACCCTCACAGGCCCCCCAAACCACAGTGTTGGAAAGGAAACTGAAGGTATGGTACACAAACGCTGATGGAATAACAAATAAGTGGGAGGAGTGGCAAGAAAGAGTCAAAGAAGCATCACCGGACATCATAGCTCTCACAGAAACCAAGCTTACAGGTATGATAACAGATGCCATCTTTCCAACGGGATACCAAATCCTGAGGAAAGACAGAGGGAACAGGGGGGGTGGAGGAGTGGCGTTGCTGATCAAAAATCGCTGGAATTTTGATGAGCTGGAGAGAGGAGATAGCGGAGAAGAAAGTGATTACATAGTGGGAACACTTCACTCTGGAGGTCCCAAGGTGGTAATAGCAGTGATGTATAACCCACCACAGAACAGCAGGAGGCCAAGGCAAGAGTACGACGAGAGCAATAGAGCGATGGTTGACACACTGGCTAGAGTGGCCAGAAGAGCTCATGCATGCAGGGCAAAGCTCCTGATCATGGGTGACTTTAACCACAAGGAGATAGAT